>NC_060275.1:118543918-118549144 GCF_021613505.1 Equus quagga
ACACACACATACAGACACACACTCACACACACCCACAGAACACACACGTACATACAGACACACACTCACACACACCATGCAGAACACACACACCACACACACATACATGCACACATGCCACACATATACATATAGACACAAACTCACATGCACCACACAGGACACACACCACATGCATGCATATACACACACTACAGACATACACACTTACACAGAGGTCCTGGTGCTGCTCAGGTGCCCAGCTGGCCACCTGAGCAGCACCCTGCCTGTGCCCGTGTCGGTGGTGGAGCAGCACCCAGGAGGCTGCAGTGATGGAAGGCCCAACCCGTGGAGAGGACACTCCTGAAGGCACAGCCCAGGCTTCCTCTGGGCGGGTTTCTGATTTTTCACTTGTGATCAAGACCAGAATCACAACAAAAATGTCAAGTTTTCCAGGTACACAAAGATGACGACTTTAAAAACATAAGCTGCATTGTGACTCAGAACTACCCATTTGTCTGTACACTACAGGACGCGAGGCCTTGCTCACCTCAAAAAAGGCAATGCAAGCCCCTTCCCATTGCTCAAGCTCCCCTCGCCGTCCCCCTGCAGAAAACAAATTCACTGAACCCCCGTCCACCTGAGGGGGGCTGGAGAAGCTGACAGGGTGGACTGGCTCAGCCGCCCCAGAGAAAGGGCACCCTTCCCAGGCCGCTCAGCAGCAGGGAACAGCACCTCTCACTTAGCAGAGTCCCTGTCACACACACACCATACAGAACACACACCACACATAATATACACACCACACACAAGCACACAGAACACACACCACACGCAAAGACACATACACACAGAACACACACCACACACATACACACATACCACACATAGATGCACACACAACACATACACATATATGCACACATATACACATGCCCCAGAGTGACTTGTTACTGGATAAAAACCTATAAAATAGAACATTATCAGAGAGTCTCTGAGGAAAGCTTGCAAACAGGGTCAGCTTTGGCAATAGCCTAGGCCCAGGGATTATGGCTGCTGCTTCTGCTTCAACACATAGAAATGTTTAACAAAATAATTTTTCAAAATTTAAAGATTCCTGGCTGAAAGAGCCATTGAGGGAAGCTGAGTAAAGGGTAGACAGGATCTGTCCACATTATATTTACAATTTCCTTTGAACTGATCATTATTTCAAAACAAGTTAAATAGATGTATATGGCTGAGCTCAGACGGAACATCTCCTAGTGTGAGGGAATTTTCCAGAAGTGAGTTTACGTGACTAACCCAGGAACCATCACCGTGGTGACCGGTCACCTGTGTGGGTGTTGAGCCTCCGACAGCCCAGCTGTTTTGGCCTGGGGCCCATGAGATCCGGTGCTGGGGCTGGGCCACCTGCAGAGAGGGACATCTCCCCATCGCCACCCCTGCCTGGAAAAGCAGGCAGAGGGAACACATCTGCTGCTTGGGAACCAGCACGGGGCTTGATGTTCACCTAGCAATCTGTGTAGGGAGAAGGGTCCCCTCCCATCAAGCACTCCTCAGCCCGTCCCACACGCTGTGTGCGCTCTGCACTTTGACTCACACTGGCGTGCGTACCAAGGGCAGGTCTTTGGCCAGACCCCAGGGAAGCCATGTGACGTTCCTCCGTGGGGATGGGCTCTGGCCTGAGGCACAGAGGCTCAGCCAAAACCAGGTCTAAGGGAAAAACATGGGAAAACCTAGAGAGCAGAAACAAGCCAAAAGTGACCCCAAGAGCGGCAGGTATTAGAACAATCCCAAAGACAGTATAAAATAGGTATGCCTGGAATTCTCAGAGAAAAACATACGTAGAATTGCCACATGATGCAGCAATTCTCCTTCTGGGTGTAGACCCCAAAGAACTGAGAATAGAGACTCAAACGGATACTTGCACACCCACTGTGATGGCAGCATTGTTCACAATAGCCAAAAGCTGGAAGCAACCCAGTGTCCATCCAGATGAGTGGATAAACACTATATGGCACATATGTATAATGGAATATTATCCTGCCTTGAAAAGGAAGGAAATTCTGACACACATTACAACATGGATGAACCTGAAAGACATTGTGCTAAGTGAAATGAGCCAGACAGAAAAGCACAAATATTGCATGCTTCCACGTGTATGAAATATCCAGGGTAGGCAAATTCATAGACACAGAAAGTAGATTAGAAGTTACGAAGGGCTAAGAGAGGGGAGTGAGGAGTTATACTTAATGGGTATACAGTTTCATTTGGATGATGAATGCTCTGGAGATGGGTGGTGGTGATGGGTGCACAGAAATGTGAATGTACTTAATGCCACAAAACTATACACTTAAAATTGTTCAAATGATAAATCTCATGTTATGTGTATTTTAACACAATAAAAACAGTTCTCAAAGAAGAATAATGGCAAAAAAGACATGACTATGAAAATGTAAGTTCTAGTCATTCAAGAAGTACAATTTTTACACCATCAGGATGAACTGAAGTTGGCTTTAGTTTGTAGAAATCGCCTATTGCCGCTGCAGCAACAACAGTAGCTAGCTTGAGAGAGACCTTCGAGATGCTCAGGGTTTGACACAGGCTGTTTCACAATCACACTGACCTTAGGAAGTGGGTGCAATTATTACTCCCAGTTTACAAGTGAGGAAACTGAGGCTGAAGCAGCTTCAACGAGGGCACCTATGTCCCTAATACGTTATGAAACTGAAATGAGAATCTAGATCATTCTGGCATCAAAGGCTTAATTCAAAACATGCTGGGGCCAGCCCCATGGCCAAGTGATTAAGTTTATGTGTTCGGCTTTGGCGGCCCAGGGTTTCACTGGTTCAGATCCTGGGAATGGACATAGCACCGCTCATCAGGCCATGCTGCGGTGGCGTCCCACATAGCACAACCAGAGGTACTCACAACTAGAATATAAAACTATGTACTGGGGGCCTTTGGGGAGAAGAAGAAGCAAAAAAAAGAAAAAAGAAAGAAGGTTGGTAACAGTTGTTAGCTCAGGTGCCAGTCTTTAAAAAAAATGCTCACAATCATTTTAACAACAATAATTTGCAGTTATGGAGCTTTGCCCTTTTATAAAGAGTTTTCATAAATATTCCTTTGCCTGAACTGAATAGAGAAGGGTAATTATCTACACTGGGGCATAATGAATGACAAAAGTGGTGTGAATGAGTATGGCGAGAGTGGAGTGGTGCTAGGGACAACACGACCTCAGACCGATGACAACACCACAAGGTGTCGGTGGCAGTGAGGACCTCAGTGGCTCTGCCAAGAGGAGACCAACAGCCAGATGCCTACTCAGGCCCATCAAAGGGCACTTCCGACATCAGTTAGCTGCTGTGGGGGGTGAGCACCATTGCCGCCATCTTGTAGATGACAGAAGTTGAATGAGTGGGTCATAATCAAAAGGCTATGGAAAGGGCAGACTAGGAAGAGAATGCAGATCTCCTGAGTCCTGGAACTGCGCTTCCTTCAACACAGACCAGCATTCCAGGACCCAGGCACTGGATAGCAATTTCCAGGGGCCAGTGAGTGTCTCCCAACACTAGGACCAGCATTTCTAAATCTGTCTGTGCGATGGAGTTGTTTAGGGTGATAGGGACTATATCAGCATCCTAGGGCTGCCGTAACAAATTTCCACAAACTGAGGGGCTTCACACGACAGAAATTTATGTTCTCACAATTCTGGAATCCAGAAGTTCAAAATCAAGGTGTCAACCAGTCCAGGCTCCCTCTGAAGCCGCTGGGGGAGGATCCTTCCTTGCTCCTTCCGGCTTCTCCGGGCACCAGGCACTCCTTGGACATTGTCGCATCGCTCCAGTCTCTGCCTCCACGGTCACACTCTCTCCTGATCCTCACAGTCTCCTGCGGTGTCTGCACAAACTGAAAAAAGCATGCAATTTTTAGGGGTCACATTTTGCCCCTCACCCCTTGGGTCCTGCTGGCACCTGAGTCTCCTCGTTGGTCTAGATGCAAAGAGGGTGGTAGGTGTAGGTACATGAGAATCAGGAGGATCTTTCAGAACAACTACCTCAGGGGAAACGATTACAGTTTCCTCAGACAATGCAGGGTTATTTCCCCAGACTGGATGGAGCAGTGGCTTCTACTGGCAGAAAGGACTCATCAGAACCCGGGGTTCAGTGTCCCCAGTCTTGGCAGAGTCTTCTCATACGTTCCCATTGCAATTTTCAGGATCCCATTCTTTCCAATCAGTGCTCTCCCTCTGACGTAGACTTCTACATTGTGAGGTGGCGAATTCAAATTGCGTTGTAATTCAGCCACTCTCAGCATGAACCTATGAACGTGGTTTTCAGGAGTTTCAGCCCTGCAGCTGCAGGAGGAAAGGTTTCCGTCAGAGGAGACAGGAACTTTCAGGTGACTTATGCACAGCTGAGATCGTCCTTTTCTTTCCCGACTTTCTCCACATAGTTTGGAGCAACCAGCCCATCTCGTACTCCTTAGCTGCCACAAGTGTTCTGTGGTGCCATATACCTGGCACCCAGAACCCTGTCTCTTAACAGTGTTGATTACGAGCATTCAGTGGTGATATTTCGTATATTTCTATTGCTGCATCACACCATGACTATGAGAGATCTCTTTACTACTGAAAATAGCATCCTTAGTGTCTTTAAATCTAATCAGAGTAGAGAGTCAATTCCAGAAACCCTAGACGTTATTCAGAAAACTCACCCTTAAGAGTCTGTTCCTCTAGGACCACTCCCAGTACCCAAATCAGTGTCAGTTGGGATGGTAGCAGAGACATAAAACCTGTAGGAGACATGTAGACAGATGAAGCCGTATATGGAGAGGAAGGTGCAGGCGTAGGTTCAGATGTGGAAGTAGATGTAGACACGGGTGTAGATGGAAATGAAGGTGGACGTGTAGACATGGGTGTAGATGTGGGTGTAGATGGAAATGTAGATGTAGGTGTAGATGTAAGTGTAGATGTAGATGTAGATGTAGGTGTAGATGTAGGTGTAGGTGTAGATGTAGATGTAGGTGTAGGTGTAGGTGTAGGTGTAGGTGTAGGTGTAGATGTAGGTGTAGGTGTAGGTGTAGATGTAGATGTAGGTGTAGGTGTAGGTGTAGGTGTAGGTGTAGATGTAGATGTAGGTGTAGATGTAGATGTAGGTGTAGGTGTAGGTGTAGGTGTAGGTGTAGGTGTAGGTGTAGATGTAGGTGTACGTGTAGGTGTAGGTGTAGGTGTAGGTGTAGGTGTAG
>NC_060275.1:118549244-118713380 GCF_021613505.1 Equus quagga
GTAGATGTAGGTGTAGATGTAGGTGTAGGTGTAGGTGTAGGTGTAGATGTAGGTGTAGGTGTAGGTGTAGGTGTAGATGTAGATGTAGGTGTAGGTGTAGGTGTAGGTGTAGCTGTAGGTGTAGATGAAGGTGTAGGTGCAGATGCAGGTGTAGATGTAGCTGTAGGTGTAGTTGAAGGTGATGGTGCAGATGAGGGTACAGACGTAGCGGTAGGTGTAGATGTAGATATTTACTGCAAAGAATTGGCTCAGCCTCTTGTGAAGGATGGCTGGGCCGGTCTGAAATCTGTCGGGCAGGCAGGCCAGCAGGCAGGAGGTGACGCTGCTGTCCACAGGTGGAATTTCTTCATCTTTCTCAGAGAAACCTCAGTTCTGCTCCTAAGGCCTTTCAACTGATTGGATCACACTCACCCAGATTATTAGGATAATCTACTTAAAGTCAGTTGATTGTAGATATTTACCACATTCACCAGATAGCTCCACAGCCACAGCTGGATTAGTGTTTGATTGAATAACTTGACCTACAACCTAGTGCCTAGACAAGCTGACAAAACTGACTTGCAGACTCACTCAACATCCTGTTCATGAGCCAACCACCTCTCCGATGACTGCCCATCCTCCCTCAGCAGCACCCAGCTCCTGCTGTCTCCTTTGCATCATCTCATGCTCACTCCTGCATGCTGAGCTGCCCACCCCCCAGGGACACATGCCCCCACACACGTGCATGTGCACACACATGCTTTCTCCTTCTCTTCTCTCTAACCACACTTTTGGGACCTTCTTTCTGCCCATCCATTTCTTTTTCTTAGTAGACCCAGCTCAAGACTCGCATTTTTTTTAGAAACGTTCTTGATTGTATGTCACTTGCCCCATTGATTACCACCTGGCTTGACATCTATGACCAGCACTATTTTGAAGAATTAATCTGGGACACATTTCCCCCCTGGGTTTCCGTGGCTTTGCCAGCCCCATCCAGGGAGGGCAAGGAGTCTGTGCTGCGTCTCTCAGTGATGAGAAGGCGCAGACCAAAGTGGAGCAGACAGAGAAGTCAGTTTTGGGCTCTTGAATCCAAAATAAGCTTTTGAAACTCAAAGCAAAGACTTGAGTTTTGAAAGAATGGACTTTTCCTTGCAAGAAAGGCACAAACATAGATTGTGAGGAATATAAGAGCCTAAGGATTCTGCCCTGGGATGGGGTAAAAATCCTAAGAGCTTGAAAGACAGCATCCATGGAGAGTCTAGAAAGTACCTGGTGGGTCTCCTGGGGAAGGGGCCTGCGTTCTGTCCTCCTGGGCCGAGCTCTGCAGGGAGGAGTCTTGTGATGGAAAGTGCAGAAGAGTTTGGGGCCTCCAAGAACGGGGACCTCTGGACCCCCCATTTGTGGCTAGCCTCCCAGGGTTCCCTCTGTGCCTGTACTGGAGCCTCGCCGGAGAGACAACTGCCTCCCACACCTGGGCGGAACGCGGTGCATGCGTTTGTGTGTTTGTGTGGGAGGCAGCCAAGACACATTTCCCATGCACCCTCAAGGTCCAGACAGGGAGGGCACACAGAAGTCCACCTGAAGATGAAGGTCATGAAGGGCAGGCGGGACTCCATGTGAGAAACGCCACCCTCTCCCAAGACACCTGGGCCTCCTTAAAGTGTCCGCTCTCAAAGGACTTGGCCTAGCCACTGGGCGAGAGAAGGCAAAACCACAAAATCTCTAAAGGTTACCTTGCATTGATGGAGTTCAATTTTCTACGTCCTGGAGAAACAGAGACAGCAAGTTGGGTTTTAGAAAAGTCAGGCAAGTTTATTGCATAGAGAAGATTGCGCGTTGAGATGCTCCCCTCCTGAACACACTCCGGCCCTTGTGCATATTTTAAGTTCAAGTGTTTGCCCACCTGCCTATTCAACAGACATTAATTCAGCATCTACTGCATAATGGGATCTGTGCTAGCCTAGGCTTAGATCCGTGAAGAAGACAGACGAAAATTCCTGCTTGGAGAGGAAAAAATAAAAGTCAAATAGGATGGATATCTACAACTTGTTTGTATTTTCACTTTTTTAAAATTATTAATTTCAAATTCCTTCAGATCAGACACCTTAAAAATTCCTTTGTATGTCTCCAATTCTAACCATTGGTGGTGGACATTATCCCTTGCACAGGTTATTGGGTTTTTACTAAATGTTTGTAAAATGAACGAACAAATTAATGAGTGACTTAGCTTTATCGTGTGAGAAAAAGTGCATTTATGAAAATGAGCAAACCAATTAGTCTCAACAGCCCGTGGCCACGTCCCCACGTGAGGACTGAATTGCAATAAAAGCATCTGCAGTTCGCCCAATTGCTTATTTTAAACACTGATTGGCTTGTCTTAAATCCACTGATTGCTTTTCAAATGACCATGTTTTTATTCCACCAGAATTCTTGTTACCTTTATGAGGATAGACAGTTCATTTACTTACTAAAACAGGGTATTCCAGGGTCATAGCTCACCTCCATTCTCAGTCTCGCTTTGGTGCATGCAGCCTCCCCCAAGCGTGGCGCTCACCTTGACGTTCGTCGTTCTGCACGAAGCAGGTGCATTTGCGGCTGGTGCTGCAGCTCCGCAGCCGTCCTTGCCTCATTTGGACTTAGAAGAATGAGAAATTACTCTGAAAACTCCTAGGATTCTTCATGGTTTGAAGCATTCTTGGCATTTCCCTAATTTATTAAGGTGGCTTCCGTAATTGACAACTGTCTAGTACGCAGAAGGAATGTGAGAGGAGAACCACGGTGATGCTCCTTAATTATTTCTGAAGCAGAAACGCTACTCTGAGTGGGTGCCTGATTCAAGTTAAACTTCAAAAGGGCCGGTATTGGTAGAGAAGCTTTTATTTCTTTCTCAGTTGAAGTGATCTCAAGAATGTGACAACGAGGAGACTGTCAGAGTGGGTGTTGGTGGCCCCTGGGCTAAGGTTTGTGATTTTGGTGTATGTAGGGGCTGGCAGGGCAACAAGGCTGGGTGTATGCTGTTTTGCTAGTCATATTCTTTTTTTGAAGAAGAAGAAGAAGATCAGCCCTGAGCTAACATCTGCTGCCAATCCTCCTCTTTTTGCTGAGGAAGACTGGCCCTGAGCTAACATCTGTGCCCATGTTCCTCTACTTCATATATGGGATGCCTACCACAGCATGGGTTGCCAAGGGGTGCCATGTCCGCACCTGGGATCCGCAGCAGCAAACCCTGGGCTGCCGAAGCAGAATGTGTGAACTTAACTGCTGCACCACCGGGCTCGCCACATATTCTTCTTTCCTGACCTGGATTTGGGTGTTATTGCAGACAGACCAGAAGCTCTGCTCTGGTCCCTGCTAAGGTGATTCCAGGAGCAGAGCAGTGTCATGCAGACTCTAGACCCTGGCGCTGGGGCACCGGCCCAGCTCCTCCTGACACTGACAGTCAGGACTTCGCAGGCCTTCCTTCCTCTGCTGAGCTCTGGCAGATGAGCCTGCTTGTGTGCGTCGGTGAGAAACCGAGGTTTGGAATGCAAGAGGGAAGAATTTCCTCTACAGAACTGTCCTGTAGGTCTCAGGTTCTCCCAGTGAGTGAGGATCCCAGCTTCTAAATGAGCTTTCCATGTAGGCTCTTTCCCACCAGGGGGCCAATTTGGACTCAGTTGTGAGTAGTAACGTCCTGTTGCCTTAGACAATTCGCCATCGAGGCCACTTCGTAATTATCAAGGAGGGCAGTGAAATTTAGAGCCCATTGGTTTCTCACAACTTGGAGGCAACATCTTTCCATTAGGAGCTAATCCTTTTCCAACCTCTAGAGGTAAAATGGAGAATGGAAAGCAGCCCTATTACCCACGTTGTAGGTCATCCTTAAGAACAAGGAAAATATTCACATAAGCGTAATACCAAAAGTGGGGCTGGGGCATGAATAGACAAGCACATGCCCTTAGAAAGCATGGATTTCCCTTAATTGCACTGAGAGTAATACTTTTTTTTCCTTGTGGTTCTGGCTGTTTCTGCTAAAGAACACATACTTACATGCAGGCTGTGACTGAGAAGTATGATGCTCCGTGAGTTACTCCAGATGGTCAGGACAATCCAGTCTTTTTTTCTGTATAAAAGAAGGTGAATCAAAGCTGACTGCAAAAAAAATTGACTACCGGGATCTATTGACTTTTTTGTGTGAAATCATTTAAAATTCTGAAACTGAAGCCAAAATTAATTTGGAGGATTTATTTTATAACTTTGGTGAAGTGTGAAGGCAGTAACCAAGCTTGCTTTTTTTCCTCACCTGGAGCACCTTCTCCACTGCAGGATCTTCCCTTCTAGAGTCAGCGTGCGTGCACACGTGTGTGTGAGTGTGTGCACATACACGTGTGTGAGTGTGTGCATGCATGTGTGGAATCACGCGTGTGAAACAGGTGATAACTGCAGTTCCTGTGTGATACTGCAACCGGGGAGGGGCGCTCACACAGGTGAGATGAGACCGGCTCTCAGGGAGGAAGAGGCCACATCAGAACATGGGATCGGCAGGGAGCTGCCGGGGATTGTCAAGGCCCTGAAGGACACAAAGGTGGGGTTTCCTACGGATTTTATGCCGATATGCACCCATTGCAGAAAACTGCAGCACTTTCCTACATCCCTCTGTGTGGAGAAGGCCGCTCAGCACCTTCATGACTGCCCCCTGAGAGACTGTTGCCCACCTCGGCCTGAAGTGATGAAATCTTAACCAAAATCAGTGAATTCAATTAAATCAATGCATTTTAACCTGAATCAATAAAAATTTATGCTTGAAATTCTGTACTTCCAAAATGATGTGTGAATTCAGGTTTAATGTCAGTAGCACTCTAAGAATGTCAGTGTATAGGTTTATCTGCAAAAAGAGGGGCTTGATGGTACCCACACCATTTCAAAATAGGATTTGATATTTTGGGTAAAATGTGAAAACGTGAAAAGAGAGAAGACTCTTTGCTGGTAGCTTTAGTGCTGGCATTCTGCAACAAAGCGAGCTGCTTTCTGCATAAATATTTGTTAAATGAATGAAAATCTAACAGATATATTATTGATAATTAAAAGCAAATTGTAAAATAATCTGAATTGAATAACTCCGTGTATGTAACACATGTTCAAAGTTCCCTACCATTGGTGGAGGACGCGCCTCTGTGTAGGGGACTGTCTAGAGGCTTCTGCTCCAGAGACTCTCGCCTGCCCCACAACGTAGTTCTGATCTGCTGCCCTCTGGCCAGGACTGGCCCATATGACTCTGGGTGCAGATGGCTGGGGGATAGGAGCAAGGGTGGAGGTGACACTGGATGTTTGACCCAAAAATGTGTTCCACGATTATGCTCTAACATTGCTCTCGTAACTACCCGCGCCCTTCCCCGTCTCTCTCCCCTAGTATTGCTAAGTGAGCACCCTCTCTACGTTTTGGAATGAAGAACACAGTTGAGCAGAGAGTTCACCTGAAAATGTCATGACAATGCAAATCACGCCCAGTCGGGAAATATTGAGTAGTATTTGGAGCTTTGCCCTCTTTTTTAGGAAAAATTGTGAAGCAATGTCTGCTGGAAATAGCTCCCAAGCCCCTCCTTTATCTTTCCTCCACCTGGTAGGCCTCCCCTCTTTGAGGGCGTGTGACACTTTCACATTCTACGCTCCATCCCAGGCGAGCAGGCGGAGGTAAAGGAGATGTCCCTAGGTGAGCGAGGAGAGGAGGTCGGTGGACCCTGCCCCGAGTGCACCCACAGTCTGTGAGAGGACTTCCCTGACTCTCCTCACCCCGCCCTAGACTCTAAGCTCCCGGAGGAGGACGGGACTTCCCTATTGACAACCCTCAGGGTCCCACAGGACCTGGCACCTAGTGAGAGCTGGGCAGGTATTTACTGAATGAATCAATAACGGATTGGCAAACCCAAGCCTAGAACTGCACACAGGGTCAGTGGAAGGAAGGCCCAGTTCTCTTTCATTGGCCTGAGCTAGAATCTACTGGAAGCTGGACAACCTGCCCGAGCATGACAATGAGCAACTTCTACTTTGGAAATTTCACATTTTTTCTCCTAACTTGCAAGTTTCTTTCTTTCTCTCCCCACCTCCAAGTCACAAATGTGGATGGGACAGAGGACTGGTCTGTAACCACGGCTCTCAGGAAGCCAGTTCATACATTTCTTCCTTCAGGGAGCCCACAGTGTTCCCAAAAAGCTCAAAATATACTATTCCTCCAATTAATTTTTGAGTTAGTTCTGCAAAGGAGGCACGCTCATGGTTTCACATGTGAGGAGTGGTCCAGACATGCAGAGCAGTCATGTGACCGGGGAACGCCTGCAGACTGGTCCAATCACCCTGGGAAATCATAGAACCTAAGAGAGCTAACTGTGCCCCACCTTCCCAGCAATTCCGCTTTTCCATATAAATCTGACAGGAATGCTTACATATGGTCACAAAAGACAGAGAGAAGAGTGCCTACAGCAGCATTCCTTGTAAGACCCCAAAATGGAGATAACCAAACCATCACGGCGATTCAAGACATCAGTGTGTGCTCTTCCGATGGACTACTACCCAGCGACTAAAGCAGGTAAACTGCAGCTGCACACACCACCATGGACAGAAGCCAGACACCAGCATCTGGGTGAGATCAGAAACAGACAGCATGGGCTTTGGTGATAGAACATCGATTCCTTTTGAGGGGAGGGGGCATCTAACGACCCCAGGGCTGATGAAGGTTTCTGGCCGCAGGCAATGTTCTTGACCGCTCTGTTTTATAAAAGTTCATTGTGTAATACGCTTATGACTTGGGCAACTTTTCCATGTGAATGTTCTACTTAGTACAAAGTGCACCTCAGTAAGAAAGAAGCCCGCATGTGAAGCCTGGATTCACTCGGGCCCACCTTCCTCCCGCCTCATGTGCAGGTTCCTCCAATCTTCCTCCTTTTTATACCCCCCGGTGCTCGAGGCTCTGGAAACACATGACACGACCACAAACATTCATGTGAATAAGCGAAGGAAGGTAGACACAAGGAATAAAATTACTCCAAGTTTATCTCCCACAAAAGGAAACAGCACACACTCGTATCCTGCCCAAGGTCAAGATGGGGGCCTCAGTGAAGAAATCACTGTGCTTTAAAACAGAAGTGGCAACAGTGGCTTAATGGATAGATTTGCAAGTTCACTTTCCGAAAAGGACATGAAACAGTGTCGGGCCTGTAGCTTTTAACATGTGTTATTCGTGAACTTCAATAAAAATTTAAAAACAGTCTCCACGTTTATTGAATTATCACATGATGGTTTCCCAGAAATCACACATTTTCCAGACTCCGTGTTAAATGAAAGGTGTTAGAGTTTTGTTTTGTTTTTGGAAAATGTGAGGGAATTTCTTAACCTGTTTTCAGTTATGCAAACCAATAAACATATATTTTTCCTAATTCAAAAAACACTTTGGAGGACTTCTAACAAAACCTAGCCAGTTCTAAAACTCCAGCTTGGTACATAAATAATGTGTGAGGCAGAGCGAGGCATTGCTGAAATAGAGAGGCAGTTTAAAGATAAGCTGGTCCTCATGTTGTTGGATGTCGTGTCAAACATGTGGACGGTGGGATCACGGTGCACAGAAGCTATCTGCAGGCCGCACCCACCTGATTCAATGGACACTGAGTGGGGACATTTCTCCTTTAGACTAGCAACCTTTTCAAATCCTAACCAAACTTCAACTATACCTGTAAAAGTAAAAATAGTTCATTTCTCCTAAGACTGAAAAATTTCATTTTATAGTTATTTACCATTCTTTGCGTTAAATAGGGAACATGCGTTGGCTGTGTCCCTGGTCCATCAGAATGGCAGGATACAAGGGCAAAAGCTTGGGCCATGGATTAAAGGTGTTTTTTTTGACAACAGGCATGCTTTTTATTTGTTTATGAACTTATAAGTTTTTATAATTTGTATATACATGAGCGCTCGTGAACTGAGACACTGACTTTCGCAGGAAAGGCTATGACTGAGGCTCGACTCTTTAAACTTAGGCTCTTCCAAACTTTTCTGCCCATAAAGAAAGCAAAGAATTTAATCAGACAGCTCACAGGTGCCACGGGTCTCCTGAAGCCGTCCAGTACAGCCCAAGCTTTGCTGCGTGTGGTCCATCCAACCTCACTGCGTGGTCTGCGTGGATTCCAGAAAGGGAATACTGGTCAGACTCTATGAATGTGTTTCTCTCCAAGGTCATGGTAGAAAGTGATGACTCCTGTTAAGAAGAGTCTCCATGAGAAATGGTAGGCATGTTCATGCTGTTGGTTTGTCTTGTTTCAGTCCCAGGATCTGATCTCAAAACAGACATTACAATGGTCCTTGAGGTCTTTCTTTTTCTCTGTTATTCATGAAAAGTTTCCCTACCTTTCTCTTTCCCTCATGTCATTAACTTTTTAAAAGATTTTACAGCATTTATCTTCTAAAACACCCCCTTCTGACTGGTTCCTCTTGAGGCATGTAACATGTCCCTTCACCCACTGTATCTCTGGTCAGCTGGCAGCATCACCATCACCCCAGAGCTTGTTAGAAATGGAAATCCTTGGGACCCAACTCAGACCTACTGGATCAGGACCTCTCGGGCAGAGCTCAGAAATTCGTGTTTTAAAAACCCCTCCAGGGGTTCTTAAACATGTGAAATCTTTGGATGCACTACTATGGGGGTTAGATTCAGTTTAAACATTTTGGGGGCAAAAACACTTCATAAGTGATGTTTCACCTTCCGTTAGATTATGTCAGACATCACAGAGGTCAGTCTTTCCCACCCGAAGTGACACGAAGAGTGATCAACTGTGGAGGGTGCCTGTTGGGTCTCTCCTGGTAAATGGGCATTTCCCCTTTGCAATGATTAAGCACACCAGCGGGGAGAGACTTTGCACGATGCAAATATCCCTGTAGAGAAGACAGCTTCTTTTTTCTTTCTTAAGTGGAAGATTGTAAGGCATGGGTGAATGCTCATGGGCATAACTCAGCAATACTCCTATTAGTTAAAATGTATTGGTTGTTTACGCTGGGCCAGGCACAGTTCTAAAAACTGTCTCCAGGTCTCTCACCCTGCTTAATCCTGGTGATGAGTCTCTGAGGTCAGTACTGTCATCACCACCCTGGTTTGCAGACAGAGTGACTGAGGCACCACAAGGATGTTGTCCTAGGTCACAGCCAGTGGGTGGCAAGGACCAGAACCTGCACCCCTTAACTTCAGTGCTCCAGTGGCCCTAGAGGGGGAGGCTAGGGTGGAGGAGAAAGAGGGATGGCCGGAGGACCCTAGCAGGTCATCAACTCTGCCCTCCTTCCTTCCTATTGAAACCTAGAGGGATGCAAGGAAAGGACTGAAGACAGAGCAACAAGGGAAACCCAAGAGAAGAGGGGGCTCGCTATCTGCTGCAGGGGGCATGGCGGGGCAGCTCCCCTCACTGAGAAGTCAGTGGAATGGTCAAGACCAAGGAAGGTTACCCCCTATTCCCCACTCTCCATCCTTCAGATCATCAGCAGAAGCTGGAGAAGATCTGACTCATCTACGTTACCTCTTCCTTGTTTGAAGACGTAGGAATTTTCAGAGCTGGAAACCTTATGCCCTGGGACCCAGACACTTGATTTTGAGCCAGCCATGAGCTGAGCCACCAGGGAGATCCACCCGCCACCCTGAAGTGGAGACACCTGCAAATGTTTGTGAAAATGCTGCATTTGAGAGAGATGGTGGGGAGCACGATCAGGGGTGGGCGAGTGTTTGGGTTGAGTCCGTGAAGGGACGAGCCACTGGATGGTTGGTACGTGGAGGGCAGGGGCAGGGCCCTGCTCTGTCAGGCCTCCTGTTCTAGTCTGTCCAGCTGGGATGGCAGTTGCAGGGCTGTTGCTGGAGCCCGGCTCACCTCCTGCCTATTCCCTTTGCCCTGTCAGTCCCCTTCTGTCCACAATGTTGAGATTCATGTCCTCAAGAGTCCCTCCTTGCTGCAGGAGCAGTGTGCTGTGGCTTCTGGTCATCGAGTGTCCTGCACGACCAGATTTTAACCTTCCCTTGATGTCCCCAAAAGGTAGAGAGGTCTGAAATTAATCATGAGAAAGTGAGCGAGAAACGCAGGCTCGGCCCAGCTTCCCACCCTCTACATGGTGGGCAGGCTCAGAGCCAGCTTCCCTCTGCCCCTCTGGGGGAGCAGGCTATGTGGCTCCTGCAGAACTTATTGTCCTTTGTGTTTTGGGACTTTGACTTCAAAGTGCTCTGATCCTATCTACCTTATAACAGGCATGCCCAAGGCTGTCTCACCAGAGTGGCTGCCCCAGAATGTCCCCTCCCTTGGGTCTGATCCTGCGACCCCCTGGTCACTGTTGGGTCTGTTGGTGTCTGTCTACACTCCAGTAGGGCCCCTGACCCTCAGGGTCCACCCTGTGTCAGTGAGGTGAGCAGGTGCCCTCTTCCTCAGAGGGGAAACCAGCAGGATGGTGCATTCTTTCTCTTCAAGCTGCCCATCACTCTTCCGGAAGCTTCAAATGAGCCAGTGCTAAGTCACGGTCTAGTTTTCCACATGAGACCAGTCGGTCACTCAGGGGAGGGAACGAGGGGAACCCCAGACCTTGTCGAGGAGATGTGGAGACACCATGGTGGGAAATAGCCTGAACGTGAGACACTAGGTCGCCCACCCCCACCAAGAAATGTCTTGTGTCTTGCGGAAGGTCCTCCTCCTGCAGCGCTGATCACATCACACCCTTCTTCTCTCTTCATGGTAGACAAAGTATGTGAGTGCAGCCTGGGCAGCCCACAGGGGAGGGACACAGAGGGTGCCGTGGGACCAGCCAGGGTCCAGGTTCCGATTCCCACGGAGGCGGCAGGAGCCGGGCCCCTGTCAGCAGGAGATGGGGTAATTAGGGTTCTCGCCAAGCAGGGGCACGCCTGACCTGCACAGAAACCTGGGGATTAAGAACCTGTAATTGGCCGTCAGACCCACAGGATTTTCAGATGACGAAATCAATCATGGGCTTTGTGGCTTTTCTTGGGGAGAGTCCACTCCTCCTCGGAACTCTGTGCCTGGACCCGCCTCATCTCCCCACGCCCAGAGTCGCCCTCTGTGTTCTTCTGAAAAATGCTCTAATTCCATGTGTGAGCCCATGTGTGATCTCGTGTGTGTGTGCATGCATGTATGTCCATCTATATTTGTGTCTGTGTGTGAGTCCACGTGTGTATGTGTGTACTTCCCTGTGAATAAAGACGGAGAGAGAAGGGATAAGAGATACAGATGTGATCACAGAGACTGTTTTCCTTTTTGTTCAGATTTGAAAGCAAAGGCTGCGCCATTGGATATCCTTCCAGTCTTCTCTGCTGCCCTCCTTGCTGTGTCCCTACTGAGGGAGCCATCTAGGTCTGCAGGTGGAGAAAATCGAGCACTTGCAGTTTCTGGGAACATTCTCTTGACTTTCAGGCAAGATTGAGAAGCTCCCAGACACCACTGGGTTGACTTGATCTCTCAAGGCCATCGAGCCCCAAGGCCAGGCCTTTTGTACACGAAGCAGAGTTGGTTTGCCTAAATGTGATCCCCTTGACCTTACCTCTCTCTCACTTCATCCATAGGAGAGGACATCAGATGCGGAAATTGTTGACTGTACGATCTAGGTGCTCCACGTCACACATGAGTGTGACTCATCCACCTGGAGAGTGTCTTGTTAGAAGACAAATGTGGAGGCTCATGGCATCAGACGGCTGGAACACAGAGAAGAACCACCAGCCCTGAGTCTCCAGGAACCCACAAGCCAATGGGGTGAGCGGTTTCCAATCAGATCCCCTGGGTGTACCTCAGCCAGCAGACTCAGAGTCTGAGCCTTCCACTTGTCTGTTGTTGTCCTCCTCACTACCTAGGCTTGATGGTGGCCCCAAAAAGATATGTCCACACCGCAAAGCCTGGGACCTGTGACTGTGACCTTGTGTGGAAAGGATCTTTGCAGATTTGGTTAAGTTATGAATCTTGAGATGAAGACATCACCCTGGATTATCCAGGGGACGGGTCCTAGATCCAATGACAAGTGTCCTTATAAGAGACACATGGAGGAAAACAGTTGTGATGAAGGAGGCAGAGATTGGGGTGACGCAGCTCTGAGCCAAGGAAGGTCTGGGGCCACCAGGAGCTGGAAGAGGCCAGAATGAGCCACCCCTAGAGCCTTTGGAGGGAGCACAGCCCTGCGGACTCCTTGATTTTGGACTTCTGGCCTCCAGAGCCATGAGAAGATATTCCTGTTGTTCTAATCCACGTTTGTGGTCCACACTCTGTGGACCAGACACCACCCAGTAGGGCACAGTGGGTAGTGGCCACCTGGATGAACAGACTCCTGATGCCTTCATCTGACTCACCTTCTCAAACTTGTATAGATAAGGATGTCCACCAAGCCCTATACACATGTGACAGCCAGACTCTAAGACAGCCCCAGTGATCCTTGCTTTCTGATGTTGGTACCCTTGTATCAGCCCCTCCCCTTGACCTGTCCGACTGGATCAGGCAAAGGTGCCTGGATGTCGCTGCTGTGGTCCATTATGCGATCGAAGTCTCTCTAGCTGGTACACAGACTCCTTTTAGAGTCTAGTCTCCTCATTGGCTTTGAAAGAGTAACCATCATGGCAGGAGGCTCCAATGGCGTGGACATGAGATGACCTCTAGTTGTTGAGGACAGCTTCCATCTGACACCAGGGAGAAGCTGGAGCCTTCATTTTTAGAACCACAAGGAAACAAATTGCATTGACCACTGAGTGAACTTGTGAACTTGTGAGTGGCTCCTTCCCCAGTCCAGCCTCCAGACGAGCACCAGCCCTGGTTGATACCTTGACTGCAGCTCTGCAGAGGGCTCAGGCAAGCCATGCTCAGACTCCTGACCCACAAAATCTGTGAGATAATAAAAGCAGGTTGTTGAAGCCATTGTACTTTCTAGTAATTTTTCATGCCACAATAGAAAATGAACTCACTGTCATAATTTAACATTTGTTAGAAGAACTGGATCCTTAAAGAAATTCTGAGTTAAATTCTCTTTACACTGAAAATATGCTGACCTCGCGAATGTATCTGTTTGAGACACCAAAATTTTCAAATGTTCGCTTTTCTTAAAGCGAAGTGTTCTTTTCGCTCAGTGATGTCTATTTTTCATGGGGCTCTGAAATGGTCTTAAAAACTATATTCATACATCTAAGTTGCATTCGGAATATAACTTCTTCCTGTTATATTTGTGAGACTTATGCAGAATACAATTTATTCCTAAATTAACTATACAGTTCTACTATAAAGAAAAGTGACTGGAATATTTTGAACAAAGCCATCTTTGCATAATTATGGATATATGGAAACAAGGGAGGAAGGAGGGAGGGAGGAGGGGGAAAGAAGGAAGAAAGGAGGAAAAAAAAGGAGACAGCTGGCAGCCCAGAGCACGCAAGAGCTTCACATCAGTGTGTAGAGTTATGAACACACAGCAGAAGGGAAAACAACACGACATTTTTAAGTCACTCATTCTTTTCCTCTATTTTAAGTTCAAGAATGGCATGTCTAGAGATTTTCTGCAAAGCATGTAGGCACTTAAGAACAATTATGTATCCCCTGGTTTATTTGTATGTGTCTCTACTTTCTGCAGCATTATCTAATATGAAAACTAAATTGAGAAAACCAACTAAATTAAAGCTAATCAGAGCTTCATCGTGGCACACAGCACGGCAGATAATAATCCAGTGCTCCATGCAATTAAATTCTTCAATTATTCTAAGTGTTATTATGCTAATTTAAGAGGCTAGGATTATTAGAAAAATGTATAAAGAATTATGCTCAGTTATAGCATTTTATTTATGTGATTTCACGTTAAATTATTTAAGGTATGGAAATTATAAAAGGTATCGGTATGTGACTTCAGCCTGTCCCACTGGGGCAGTCAGCAAAGCTTACAGGAAAATTTGTCCCATTCCATCCTCCCCAGGGGATCATCTCACAGCCTCACAGCGTAAGGAATGGCCTGGGAGGCTCTCTGTTAGAGCTCATAACCTATGCAGGGGGTTGTCCCAAGACCACTGCTTAGCTTGGCAGAAGCATTCTCCCCAGAGGAGAACACTGCTTTCCGTTTGGGATCACTGGGGTTTGCACACCCTCCTTCATTTAAAATAAATATGAGAACTGAGAAAGAGCGAGGGGGTTGGAGAAGGGCTCCCTGAGGCCTGGGGACATCTGGGGACACATGTGCTTGGGGAAACTCCTGCCCTCCTACGGCCTCGACTAATGGGATGTCGTAATTGTGTAGAAAATATATCTCAAATACTGCTGTGCTTTTTAATATAGAGGGAAGTTGCCATCAAATTCGTACCTTTTCTTTCTTTCCTTTTCCCTGTGTGTTCAACGTTCTGCTCCTTTTCTTGAATTACCTTCCTCCCACTCAGCTCTCCTTCCCTCTCTCTATCTCTCTCTGTGTTTCCCTCTTTCTTTCTCACTTTCTTCCCCTTTCTTTTCTATCTTTTTCTCACTTCTTTCTCCATCTTATGGTCTCATTATAATACTCTACTTTTTTTAATCTTTAATCTTCCTTTCAGCAATAAATATAACATTTATTTTCAAAAGTTTGGAACTTGGGAGAAAACACACACACACAGGCCACAACCTTCATTCATCTCCAGGGCCCTGGCCTGCACCCTTCCCTGTGCTCAGTCTGCACAACCCGCAGTGCCCCCAGGATTCCCGCCCAGGACACAGAGTGGGCACATGGTGGGGGCAGTCAGCTGGGTGCCACCCTCCATGCTCAGTCAAGATCCGTGTCTTCTCCCTGCCCTCAGCCCCTGCACACTCAGGACACCCATCCCCAAATGCCCAGGCCCCAGCCCGCTCCCAGGACACAGAGCCCATGGGAGGGTCTCCAAGCAGCCACGTTAGCATGATGTCAGAGCGAAGAAGTGAGCGTCTGCCCTCGTCCTGCCTGCAGAGCTGTGTGCCATGAGTCGGGGTCCCGACCTGCGGAGACTCCCACTTTGCAACCCCACAGAATCCACTCAGGGCCAACACTCTACAGAGCCAGGAATTAACTGCAGTGGTATCCATGCAGATGCTCCCGGCAGCCCTCCAAGGCCAGAGGGAGAAATCGCCGGGGGGGACCCTCATGCTGAAGTCTGAACTCCACTAGTGTGGGTGCCAGAGTCGCCTTCCCCAGGCTGCTCCCAGCCCATGGCTGGGCATAGCAGGGACACTGAGGCAGATGTGGCCTTGGGAGATTGGTGGATGGCCTCCTTGGGGCAGTTTAGACCTCATGGCAGTCTGGGATGCGAAGTGAACCTCCCCTCCCTTCCTCCCTCCTTCATTTGGGCTCAGACTTGCATCTTGGGCGGTTGGAAGCTTGTCCAGTGTTCCTGGCCTCTTTCCATTTTCGTTTACAAGAGATTTTCGCCTAATAAAATCCCAGCATGTGTAGTGCACTTTCTCATCTGCTTCTCAGAAGACCTTGTCTAAACACAACTGTCTTTGTCCTGGGTGAGCCAACAGCCCAGACCTTTAAGAACTGTACGAGGAACTTCGAGCTCCTGTCTCTCACTGGGCCCGATCCTGCACCACTAGGAACAAGATCATACATTTCAGGCATGATCTCACAGAGATCTCCGTGGAGATTAGCTAGGTAGCTGCAGATTTCACAGTTCACTTCTCTAAGTGCGTAGAACAGGTTCTCAGAGTACGTAGCATTTTGTATGTTTTAACTCTGTGGGAACGTTTGTTCTGAATTATAAACCTCCGGTTAAGTGATTTTAAAAGTTCTGTGAAGCGGCCTTTACTAAAGCCCCAGTCTGTAAACAAGCACCGTTTTGCCACTGCTCCTGTGTTTTAGCCACATCACAATTAGAACATTCAGAGAATTAGCATGGCCTGACCCAGGAGCGCCTGGAGGAGGCAGGAAAAGAGTGAGGGAGGCTGGGGGAAGAGGCGAAATAGGCTGGTCAGACCCCCACCTGTGTTCCCTTCGCTGAGTGGGAGCATCATGGGCATACGCAGGACGGGTTCTCTGGGCACAATGCGTGCGCAGCCATCTGCACTTCCAGAGACCCTGTTGCAGAATCCTGTGAGGGCTGATGTCCCGCGAGGTGACCGCCAATGCCAAGCAAGAGGCGACTGCTGGTTTCCCAAGCAGCCTTAGAAACAGGTGGTTCCCAAGAACATGATGAAGAGACCCCGATAGGTGAGGTAAGGCTGCCCAGGATGGAGAGGGCAGACTCTCCTGCAGGTGACGGACAGAACAGGGGTTGGGGCAGGGAGCAGAAACCTCATGACACAGCAGGCCTCTGCCAAGTGCAGAAGGTATGCTCTCTTGGCCATCTCAAAGGAAAATTCCAGAGACCTGTAAATGCAAGGGCAAGCAGAGCCGTGGGCAGCTCAGGGTTGGATAGGCCGACCTTGATAATGAGTGTGTCGGGGAGGTGATAGCGCCTCTGATCCCCTCCCTTCCACCCAGGGTTCCCTGGGAGCCGAGCTATGAGGACCACGGCAGCTCCCAGAGCCAGCTCACTCAGGACCCCAGTGGTCCCAGACAGGACTGTTGATTCCTCTAGATGCCAGGCCACAGGCTTCCCAGAGGGCGTGCTCCAGGGTCCTCCAAGCCAGCCGCTGCCCCGCATCCTTTCTAGGAAGAATCAGCCCTTTGTCTGAGGAAAGGCAGGCTGGGCTGTCCACTGAGCGACATAGAGAACCTTGACTGTGGAAAGACAGCTGAGTGGGTAAAGGGGCGCTGATGTCAGAATACAGACCTGCCTGGACTTACGAACAGGTCATGCTGATAAATCCATCCTAAATTGAAAATATCATAAGCGAAAATCTATTTAATACACCTAACCTAACATCCTAGCTTAGCCTTACCTGCCTTAAACACGCTCAGAACACTGGCACTAGCCTGCAGTGGGCAAAATCATCTAAGGCAAAGCCTGTTTTATGATAAAATGTTGAACATCGCAAGTAATTTATTGAATATTGTACTGAAAGTGAAAACAGAATGGCTGTGTGGGTACAGGACGGCTGTAAGTGTATCGGTCGTCCACCTTTGTGATCGCGTGGCTGACCAGGAGCTGTGGTGGCTGCAGCTGCCAGGCGTCATGAAAGAAGACCATACCGCATATCGCTATCCCGGGAAAAGATCAAAATTCAAATCTCGAGGTATGGCTTCTACTGAATGCATAAGGCTTTCGAACCATCGTAAAGTCGAAAAATCGTAAGTTGAAGTCAAGGACTGTCTGTAGAAGTAACAGTAAGATGGCACTATTAGGGGACAGAAGAGGTAAGAGAGTCTTCTTCTGCTGGTGAGTTTAGAAAAGCGGAACAAGCACACAGGATGTGGACCATTAAGGAAGAATCTCATGCGTATACAGGGGACAAGTGAACTCACCCACACTCACTCATCCATTCTGTCAACGCTCCCTGAGCGCTTCCTAACTTCCAGGCAGGCCGGGGTATAAAGGATGACAAGACACGGACCCTGCCCTCCCCAAGGCCACCTCTGGAGGACAGACCCCTGCATAGTGACCTCGGGAGGGTGGGGCAAGGCAGTCATGGAGATACGGAGATAAACACAGGCACTGTGGGACACTGGGGGCAGGTCCTAAGCACCTTATGATGTCTGGTAATTTCCCATATTGGCTGAGGGAGTCTGCTTGCATCTGGAAGATGTGTTGAAAATGGGACAGCTTCTGTGCCAAGACCCATGGCGCCCATGACGACCAAACTACCATCTGCTGAGGCACATGGGAACTGGTGCTACTTGGGGGAGAAATTCGCAGGAGCAAATGAGAAGAAATAGAAGAGAGACAAATTTAAGACCTAAATGTGGACTCCATTTTGAACTCCTTGTTTTGAGTGATGGTGATAAATTTGGGTACATAAACTAGCAACAGACAATTCAAACGTTTAGTGGTTGGGATTCAATGCTGCCTCATACAAAGATGTAAAAAGGGGAATTTGATTTCCATTTTGGGAAAGAAAAGCTTTTAAGAACTGTGACAGGTGCCTTTGGCTACCTGGTGGCCACCATGTGCAACAGGGACCATCCTCCAGCTGTGATTTTGCAGACACGGACCCTGGTGGGAGGGGCAGAGGTTACACAGGTTGGATTATGCAATCTATGTGGCAAGGAAGCTCCTAGCAAATGCATCTCACCTCAGAGTGGAAGGGGTGGGAGGGTGACCCTCAGGAGGCACGGATGCCATCTCATGGTGAGGTTGGATGAGATGACAACTAAGCTTCGTCCTAAATGTCTAATTTATGCATTCTACTTTCAGTATGTTCATTCCAGTGAGATCATGCTCAAAGCCTCTTCATAGCGTGCTTGTTCTCTCCAAGAGAATTAATTTTGTAAACTTGAGCTGGAACATGGGAAGCCAATTTCTTCCTCGTGATATAAGTCTGTGTAACCCAGCTACAGACACGTGTATTAGCAGCAACACAGAAATTAGCATTCAAATAAGCAATCTATGTCATCAAATCTTTTACAAAGTACAGGATGTTCTTCGTTTTAACTCCTGGTAGAAGTGTTGAATAACGAGTCAATCATTTTATTTCAGGAGTTTACGATGGACTCGAGAAAGTCGTGCATGCCTCAACATGTGCTGACCCTTGATAGGAGATGAAATGAGTCAAATTGTGACCAGTGAGTGGAGCACAGAGCCTTCACCGTCACCGCCTGACCCTGCTCTGTGCAGCCAAATCTGAACGCACTTTGAGCCCCCGAGGTTCAGGAGCCATTTATATCCACGCTTAGTATAGTTTTATGACTTTATTTTTAAAAGGACTGGTTGATTTTTTTTTAAGAAATCGAACAAAAAAGACATTCTGTGTGGTTTTTGCCAGCTCCAGCTCCACAGAACTCGAGATGGTCTGGTCTTTCCCGAGGAGGTCCACGGCCCCTGTTGGATTCAAGGTCTGCCCGAGAAGGTCTGATTACAACCCTGTTGGAGAGAGGACCACAGAAGTGGGCCCAAAAAGGTCATAAATCTGACCCTCAGCTGCAGCCTCAGCAGAAAATCGGAGTTGAGAGGGCCAGAGAAGTGATTTATCCTCCCTCAAGGAGAGTGGCTCCACCTGCCCGCAGGGTCTTCTGGGCACACGACTCCAACTGTGTCAACAGCCAGAGCCGCAGCAGCCTGTGGGGCGTGGAGTCCACACAAGGAACCAAATCTCGGTCACACATCATAAGCCATGGGCACTCACGGAGCCCACCCACGTGGAGAGAGCTGGAGATTTTATCTGGTTCTTACAAGTTGCTAGAGTATATTGTGCACTTACTATGTATAGCTGACCTCAGGGGACCCCCACATGAGCTGCCAGACGAAACACATGACACCAGTGAGATTGGAAATTCAGAGAACCAATGAGTGATTATTTAGGATAAGTATGTCCCAAATATTGCATGGGACATACTTACACTAAAAATTATCCGTTGTTTGTCTGCACTTGCAATTGAACTGAGAGGCCTGTAGTTCTGTTTGCCACAGCTGAGAATTTTACACTTCAATACCTTTCCCACTTGTTACCAGTCTTGTCTGCTTTTCACGAGTCCTGTGTCACCCAAGATATTGTCCTAATTTGTGTTAAATTCCAACACTTTGCACACGAGCTGACCCAAAGCAGAATGTTTACAACATTTTATAAAATTTGGAAGTGCATGACACACTGAAAGATGCTCTTACATCTTTTGTAGGTAGGTATAGCAGTTTGCTGGTGCTACCATATCCTGGACCACAAACGGAATGGCTTAAATGCAAAATGCATGGTTTCACAGTCCTGGAGGCCAGCAGTCTAGACCCAGGCGTCGGCAGGGCTGGTTCCTTCGGAGGCCGTGAGGGAGAGTCCACTCCCTGCCTCTCTCCCCACTCCTGCTGGTTTACTGGCCATATTTGACGAGGCTTGGCTTGTAAACACATCACCCCGATCTCTGTCTGCACCTTCATGTGGTATTCTCCCTGTGAGCATGTCTCTGTCCAAATTTCCCCTTTTGGTAAGAACACCAGTCGTTAGATTAAGGTTCGCCCTAATAACCTCATTTTAAGTTGATTACAACTGCAAAGACCCTCTTTCCAAAGACAGTCACATTCCAAGGTAGTGGAGGCTGGAGATTCAATGTATGAATATTTGTGGGGCACAGTTCAATCCCTGACGGTGGGTTGGTTATACTCTTTGGGGGATTGTCAGTAAAGACATCCTCATAATGAACTAAGGAACATGCGCTTTCTTGACATATTCTCTCCAGACTGAGGACGGTGCGTATTTTGCTCAACATGAACTATTGTTAACCTTTAAAAATGGAGGCCAGCCTGGTGGCACAGTGGTTAAGTCCACACGTTCCACTTCGGCGGCCCAGGGTTTGGCAGTTCGGATCCTGGGTGCAGACATGGCACCAATCAGCAAAGTCATCATGCTGTGGCAGGCATCCCACATATAAAGTATAGGAAGATGGGTACAGATGTTAGCTCAGGGCCAGTCTTCCTCAGCAAAAAGAGGAGGATTGGCAGCAGTTAGCTCAGGGCTAATCTTCCCCCCAAAAAAATGAAGTGCTCCGTATGAATCAAGTATAGGCGTCACATTGTTTTACTCACTGTCAAGCAATTCCATGTCCTCTTGGTTGTTCTTGGAAGTCATTTGAGTTACTGGAAATGCTTGGAGGGGGAGAAGGAGCCTGCACTGCACGGCCAGCTCGGGGCCCTTCCCCACTCTGTGTGGAGCCAGCACTGGGCCCACACAGTAGGCAGTTTGCAGCCTGGTCCTCCCTTTGAGACAATCTCCCACACACCTGTTGTTGACATCACATGAGTCCGGGAAGCAAGTGATACATGCCATGGACACTGGTCTGTTATCCCTAATGGACAGCTCAATCCAGCATGTGACAGAAGATGACACATTTAAAACTTGTACGTCTTAAAGATGATATATTGCCAAGAAAATGAAAATGGAGAAGAGAAAGAAACTCCCTAAATGCAATCCAAACCCCTGTTTCAGTCTCATTCTCAAGGAACAAATGGGCGGTCTAGTCAGTAAGGAAACCTAGTTAAATAAGCAGAGAAGGCTGGTCTTTATTTCACAGTTTTACAAGTGATGTGACCCCAGCCTGTCAGCCAGGGTAGCCCGGCCTCAGGTGCATCCTTTTCTCCTAACCTAGCTCCACCTGCGGGCCAGGTGGGCCTCCAGCCTTCGAGGGGGAGTGCGCCTGAGGGATGTGGCAGTGTCTTCATTGTGGAAAACATTTGTGTTGATATTCGAATGTTCCCGCCACAAAAATGTGAGCAGTCTTGATAGGAATGTGAAAAAGAGGCTTTGAAATTCAATTCCTTTCTTTAATTTAGCAAGCGCAGTGGGCGTCTCAGAAGCTGGTTTGAAGGCGGGCAGACTTGCTGGCTGTGGGACACAGTTCAAGTATTCTCCCCTAGTCTAAAGTGAGATCAGAGTCTTTGTACCGTTTCTCTGCACTCACACAGGGTACGCCCTGAGCTTCTGTGCCCCTGGCCTCATGTATATGATGCTCTGAGAATGAGTCGGGGGGAACGAGGGTCAGCTGGAACTCTCCACATCACCCGCAAGTATGTTTGTACCTGCTGCTGAAAATCACTAAGTTAAGGCTCTACCTAAAGAGCATTGGGATCCACGTGATGGAGTCCGTGGGGAGATGGAGAGACAGTCTCCATTCTGCAGCTGAACGGAGACGTGGGACTCCAGATCTGCCCTTGGTTTCCAGTTCCTTAGGATGGAAGGATTCCCAACCCTGTGACTATCAGCCCTTATCCCAGACCTGCCACTGGGCTGGGCCTTGTGGTCTGGGAGAGTGACATATGAATTATCCCCACCCACTGGGAGACTGCACCAGGGTGAAGACACAGGGCGTGCCTGCCTGATCAGCTGTGCGGGGAGCAGCCTCCCCCACTGCCTGAGGTCCAGCTCCCGTCCTGTTCTGCCATCGACTCTGGTGCCCCTGCAGTGGCCGTCTGTCTGATCTCAGACATCTCACTTGTAACTACAAAGGCTCCTGGCATCCTCTATGGACTGGGGTTGCCAATCACAGACCCTGAGACAAGGATGTGTGCTGGAGATATGACCCCTAGAACAACCAGCCCGGGAGGGCGTGGGAGGTGAGGCTGGGAAGTGAGTGAGGCCAGTCCGGGGGTGCTAATGAGCAGGTTATCACCAAGGGCCACCCAGGAGTGAGGAGATGAGGAGACTGTCCTACTATTGTGGGTTGCATAATGTCCCCCAAAAAGATATATTCAAGTTCTAACCCCTGGCACTTGTGACAATGACTGTTCAGAAATAGAATCTTTGCAGATATAATTAGTTAAGTTGAGATCTTGCTGGATTAAGGTGGACCCAAACACATATGACTAGTGTCCTTGTAAGAATTAGAGGGGAGACACAGAGACAGAGGAGAAGCTGTGTGAAGGCAGAGGCAGAGCTTGGAGTGATGCAGCCACAAGCCAAGGGTTTCTGGCGACCCCCAAATCTGGACCAGCAAGGATCCTCCCCTAGAGGCTGTAGAGAGAGTGCAGCCCTGGTGACATCGTGATTTCTGATTTCGGGCCTCCTGAACTGCGGAGGCATAAATTTCGGCTGTTTTCAGCCACCCAGTTAGGCAGCCACAGGAGACTAACACATTCACCGTGTCCTGTCGGTTGCTCAGGGCCCCTCCTGGGAGCTCTCCTTGAAGCAGTACATCCCATCCTGGGGGCAGGGAGCAGCTCCAGGGCCAGAGGGAGCCCTCGGGACAGGCAGAGGTGCCTCTGGGAGAGCTGAGGGGAAATGTGTGCATGGGGATTGCCGAGGGGACCGAGAAGCCCTCACTCGGTCTGTGCCAGGATCCTTCACCTGTCAAAATCTGTGGCTGCCCGGTGGCATCTGCTCTCACATCTATCTGGTCATTGACAACAGACCCACTCAAGTCACCGTACAGCTCACAGCAGCCTCCTAAATATCACCATGTTCTGACCCCCAAAATAAAACTCAACTTGATCGGCTCGTTCCTTCATTAATTCAGGCAGGGAGTCCTAGCTGGGTGTCTGCTGCTGGGTGGCTTGCCCTGCGTTGGAGGCACAGACAAAGATGGCCCAGCTCTCATGGAAATCGGAGTTTAACACGAAAGGCAGAGAAAGGATTTTTCCCTCCAGAAATAAAACATTCTCAAAGGACAAAAATGGCCCCGTGGAGACTATTCAGACGGATACATCATCATCTCTGAAGGTAAAGTTCAAATAAGTAACAGAAGGACGTTGAGCCATGACTTACGCACCAGAGGGCGTGTATATTCCAAGGCGACAACTTCAAGGGGAAAAAAATTCAAGCGGAAGCACAAATTCTGGAGAATTTATTACAGAGTCCATTCTACCTCTTTGTGTCTATCTGAGGCTCTGCTGAGAAAGTCCCTCAGAGGCCAGCTCCCCAGGGATCAGATTCTTTTTCCCATTATTCCTCAGGTCCAATTAAACATGGCATGTCACCTGGTGAAGCCCAGACCTGCTTGTCCCCTTTCTCCTGACATAGAATGGTGGCCTCACTCGGGCCAGGGCACACCTGCTGGGACTCCTACAGGCCGCACAGACTCCTTTGTCCTACGGTGACCACCTGGCCCTCCAACATCGCCCCCATCCCTCCCCTCCTCGGCAAGGATTTGCCACATTCTACTGTGCCTTTGTGTTTTCTCCTTTAAGACAAGCCCTTAAAATATTGATCCTTTGAAGACCAGGAAACATTCCAATACCCTGGCTGTATGTTGCTCCAACAGTGTAACCCTCAATGGTGGAGATGGCACAGCTGGTCATCATCTCCCCAGATGCTGTTTTGGTCATCAAACACTGAGGGTTTTGACCACTCCTCAGAGGGGTCTTGTTGCAAACACTAGGTGTTGAAGAGTGCTCTTGGCTAATGGAGCCTCCAGATGACACTCATCCACGTGTCTACACCGTGGTCCCTTCCTTCCTGTCCATCCTCCCCAGGCCTCTGCCCAGGCTGTCACTAAAGTATAAATAAGAGCAGCTGGGCCTCTGTTGAGAAAACGCTGTGTGTTGGTGCTTCCATTGCACAGATTGATCCAGACCCACACGCAGGGTGCTGTCACTCCCTGGCCCTCAGACAGGCATGGGGGACACTAGCTCAAGCCCGTATGATAGGCACTTCTCCAGTCCTCTCCACCCTTGCTCTCTCTTCCCCCACATGATAGTAAATAAAAGCCCACTTCTGTGGTCTGGGATTGCATCTCCTGCTCAAGCCCATGAGGAAGTCAGATCTGAGCTCTTTTTCCTTCGCGTCTATCTGCACTTGGACAGGATTGCCAAGAAGCCCTTCTTTTCATGCAGAGCTTGTAGGAGGATGCCTGGGGAGGGGGAGTCCAGTGGGGAAGCTGCCCGTCCCGTGGAGGCAGGGCTGACATGCTCCCACTGAGCGAGGGTGGGCAGGTGGGCTCTGCACCCACTGGGGCCTTCCCACGCTCACCACAAACACACTCTGCCCTGTGAAGGGAGCCCCAACTCGTCCCACTGGATGTTGGAAATCCCGAGAGGGTGGCGACGCACATTCTCTCCCCTTCGTCTCCTTGCTCCAGCTGCCCCTGCATGGCTCCCCAGGAAGGCCATGCAAACCCCTGGAGAGCTAGAAAATTCTGTGGCCCCCTGTGAGCCCTGCAGACACCAGTACGATATTCCTGGCTGTCTCTACATATAACAAGTCTTGTCAAGAACGAAACTTAGAATGGGCCATTTAAGTTTCACCCTATCATCATTGGAATGTCTGGCATCCTGGTGGCCCGGTCTGGTGGTATGAGCAAGGGACAAGGCAAGGCTGCAGATCTAAGGCCTCACCTCAGTTGCAGGTAACTTTGGGAAAGCCATTCAGCCTCTCCGATACACGGGGCCCGGGTTTCCTTGTACAATAATACCAGGAATTATGCTTCTAACATGGAATTATTGAGTGAATTAAATAAATGGCATACATGTGTGTGAATTTATAAACAGTCGTGTTGTTAACGTTCATTTCTATTAAATTGTGATAATTACTATTTCTCATTTTTTTCACAATTATTATCTTAGAGTGAAATAAACATGGTAGCAAGCATTAGCCCTCAGAAAGCCTGCTGCCCTTGTGACCGGACGAGATCTGCCTCTCCGCACGTCTTCCTCCTGACGTTCAACAAACTTGCAGAGAGGATAGAAAGGCCAGCACCACATCCGAAAAAACCGATGGTGTCTGAATCCTGCCGCAAAGCCCGGGTCATTCTGAGTCTTGGTTCTGGCTTCTGCAGAGGTTTCGGGTCCCAGAGGACAGGAAGCTCAGCGATGCTCAGATCTGAAGTTATAGCTGTCTTCCTGCGGGGTGGGCGAACGTGCTCAATGTGGCCTAAAGCAACGGGGCCGGAACACCTGCCTCCAAACTAGAGCATTGTTGTCTAGCTGCTGGCTGCAGAAATTAAATAAAAATGGAATCCCCGGAAGTACACAGTCCAAAGAGAGGCCATCCTCTGGGAGGGATTTCCTCCAACCCCACGACAGTAAAGACTTGTGCACCAGCCACACGGAAGCTTTTCCGTGGACGCCCTCTGACGCCTCGGAGCCAGATAGCCAAAGGCGGTGACATTTGAGCAGCCTGTCCACTGTCGACTCAGCCAGCCTGGTAGTACACACAGCGAGGGCTTATCCGTGTTAACATAAACCCTCATTAGAGGGGATTAGGAGAGAAACAGTGACAAACAGGATGGACACTAACCCTCAGAGGGTCCCAGACAGACGCCACACACTAATTATCCTTTTAAATGCCTTGAAGATGCCGAGTGTGAGCATCCACGTGTGCACAGGGGATGCACGGGGAATCGTGTTTTACATATGGCAACCTGTTCGTGTTTTGCAACAGTTTTATGTTGTATGTGCACGCACACACACACACACACACACGCACATCACAGCCTGGGATATGCAGATGTCTACAGGGACGCTAACCGTGGGTGTAGGAGCCCGGCCCTCTGCGCTGCTCTCTCCACTAAGCCATATGTGAGGACAGCTTCTGCAGGTGCGTCTTTCCACAGATGCCCCAATATCCACTTCTAAGTCCCCTCAGAGGGCACAGAGGTGTGGAGGATGCTCTGAGGACCAGTGAGTCTGCTGGCTGAATCTGGACAGGACTCCACTCTGGTTCCATTTGTAGGGAAAATGCATTTCCTAAAGTACAACGGGATTTTCCAACCTCCTTAAAGCCATATTTGCATTGATTCAAAAAGGTAACATCACTGTGACCTACTATGTAAATAAAAGAGTCTGCGCTGATCTCACCCTTGTCTTCCCTGAGGAGGAAGTCCCTCTGGGCCCCTCACTGCCCAGGCTGGACTCCATTGCTGCATGGTGGGCCCATCAACTGAAGCAGTTCCCTCCTCCTCTCCATCTCCCACCCCTTCATTTCCCAGAAACACCCCCTCCTTCCCCAGCCTCGGAAAGGCACTGGCTCAGGAGTCCCTGGGGAGTCTTACCTGGTAGGTCTGGTGTGCTGCCCGGGGAAGTCGGGTCTTTAAACATCTCCTCGGATGCCTCCACCCAGGGGGAATTTGAGAACGTCGCCTCAGTCTCTCCTGATTATGTCTGTTCCTGAGGGGCTCAAGACTGGGGCCTTGGGACCAGGCCTGGGCTGGGGTCCCAGACAGTCTGAGAGCAATATGGAGGGCGAGGTTCTGTACGGGCTCCAGGGACCAGCCCAGTAAAGTCCAGGAGCTGCAAACGCCTTCCTAGATGTCCAGAGGAGAGTCTTCAAGCCCAGTACGAGCTTGCCAAGAAGAGGAGCTCATTCTGAGAAGCTGAAGTGGTCGGTGTGGCCAGAGGACTCTGTGTGTGTGTGCAGGGATGCAGGTGAGAACATGTGAGCATGTGTGTGAGTGTGAACGTATGTAAATGTGTTTAGGGTGTGTACGTGTGTGAGTATGTGTATAAGTGTGTGCACATGTGAATGTGTGCGTGTGAGTGTGTCTTTGGGGAGCGTGGGCCCATGGACTGGTGCCTCTCAGGTTCTTTTTGGCTTAGGAGGATTTTGAGGCAAAAAACACCAACTGTTTACACAGTAACATGGGGAGATGGCAAGGCACCAAGCTCTACCCACTGTCCAAATGCATGTCACCATTTACATTATTCAGGCCACCATCCGTGTTTTGAGCTCCAAGATGTGTCCCAGACATTGCTGTGCGATGGAGAGTTGCCTGGGCATTTCTGTAAATGGATAGTGTGTTTGTTCCTAAGAACTGGAGCACTGAGGCCTCAAGAGACTGGGTGCCAACAGTTAGCATGGTAGATGGGGACATGCCTAGACTTAGCCATCAGGGAAAAGGGTGACCACATCTTTCTTGCAGCCCTTGGAAATCAGTGCTGTTGTCATCTTCATTTGACCAAAGAGAACATGAGGTTCCTGGCTGCTAAGTACATGTCCATGAGTGCAGGAGCAGGGGTGTCCATCCTGGTACCTGGTCCCAACATGTGCACACCTCGGCATGAACTGGGCTCCCTCCTCCCTGTTAGTGGAAGGGGGTGAGCATCTTTGCTAATTTATTACTAGCAGCTATCCACATCTTCATCACCTAGAATACGTTTATGGAATGGAGGCTAACGAAAGATAAATCTATCAATAAGCCTATCAAAACTTATGAAAGGAAAACAAACCAAGCCCTCCACGAGAGCTCTTTCATGGGTCTGGTGGTCTTCTTTGGAGGTATGGTAGACTCACCTAGAGGGTTAAAAAAAATTCCAATCCCTGGCTCTCCCCAAGACAGGTGTCATCAGAACCTGTGTGGCTGGGTCCCAGAGTCAGTTTGCCCCTAAGTTCCCAGGTGGTCCCGATGAGCAGCCCAATGGAGAACCGCTGGACCAGCTCTGTAGGTCCTGTCTGCGGTCATCCCATGCATTGACCACCCCACTGATGGCCCCTAAACCTCAGGTCCTGCTGCACATGAGGACATCTGCCCCCACCTTCTCCCTTGCAAAATCCCTATGGTGCAGGAAACAAGCCCATCTCTACCTCAGTTTTGCTGATTTAGAGAACCAGATGGGTAAAATTACTCCTGAAATGTTGTGATGCGATGTAGTTTATTTTCAGGAGAGAATTGATGCTAATCATTTGATAAATACCTTTGGTACTCTGGTGATTCATTGATGGTCTTAATGCACCATTTAAATTTTTAAGCTACACTTAACTGCATTTTATGAGGGGAATTATATTCCACAGCGATATTTGGAAATTTGGGAATTCACGAAGGTCTTAGAATATATCTGTCATGCATATAAACAATGTGCTACATCTGAAAACTATTGTCTGAGGACAGAACCAAAGAGACAGAGCTTAAAGTGAAAACGAAGAGATGGTATTGTTATAAATCAGAAAGGAAGAGCTTCTGAGGTCACTGATTACCAGGCAGAGCGACAGAGAAGTTGCAGATTCCATTTAACTGAAATATGTAAAACTGGTAGGAGGCTGACCTGGTCTTGGCTTGGACTGGGTGAATGGCCTTCACATGCATCTTGTCAAGGACATCCTCTCTATGGCTGCGAACAGAGCAGGGCTATGACATGCAACGGGAATGGCCATTGGTTACATCCATCACTCAAGTTACCAGGACGTCACATTCCTCAAGGTTATGAATGCTGTGTAATATGGAAAGAGTGGCATGATACCAATGTTGACAAAATGAGCAAAGATGCCTCTACATGTGACCAGAGGCAGCAATAACCATCACTCAGCTGCAGTGGGCACTTAGCTATGGGGTAATTTTGATCAAGAAAAAATCTGAATCACTCACGCTCCACAACACCTCAGAGGAGTTGGGCTTTAAATAATCAAGTGGTGTTATTTACTTCCAACCCCACAGTGCTGCCCCTGCTCCAGTGCCTGCCACGCCTGCATCCTCGTCGGAACCCCAGTTGCACCAGTGTGCACGGTGAAGGCATGGACACACCTCCACCAGAACTTTAGGAATATTTCACATCTTTAAACTGTCAGCTGCAAAGATGGGTAGCTTTTCAGCCTCATCACAGGATAGAATTTATGCCCTGGGAACTGGAAAACGCTCCTTCACAGGATCAAAGGGTAGTTATGCCGTTTTGCAAACCCTCCATTAGGTTTCCCATTAAAAATGAATGCTGCTAATAATTTCATTTATATGCATTAGTATTTTGGGAAAAAAATACCTTCACTGAATTTGCCTTGAAATTCAGAATGCTATCGGGAAGCACCGTGACAAGCCATAATATCACGGTATTCTCCTGATTTATCTCTATTTCTTGATTGTAATATGTCGTTATTATATGACAAAGCATTGCCTTAGGAAAAGCACACTTTTTTTTCTTAAGTTGAGCTCATCTGTTTCTTTTAGTTTCAAGCTTAAACTAATGGGCATTTTTATGTCTACATTACAATGCGCACAGCACTTTAACGGGTTCTTCTTTGGGTGAGTTATTTATTTAATGTCAAGATAATCGAATTTAGAATGAAGTGGGTAAGCGTTATTGGTTGATACATTCTGATACCGTATTTTCCTCCCTATTACGTATATCAGAGAAGCAGTGTACATAAACAACGTGTAGGCTCCTGGCGCATATATTTGCCGATGGTAATACCCACGTGCCGCTTTTTGCCCGTTGTATAAGCCCCCTAAAGGCATTGAGGGTTAACGGTGATTTAATCCCCTTATGCATGCATAATGTGACAAGCTTTGCATAAATAATAATAAATAATTGGTATGTATAAATAATTTATCATTTATTTTTGCAGTAGAAGTAGAATTCTTAGACATATTTTAAACAAAGAGAACCGCAACCGTGATCTCAACTAGGAAAGAGGTTAAGTCTTCTTCAAACACCGCCTGCAAAGCTCAGAGGCGTCAGGGTCTCGTCACGATTTCTTTCGGTTGAGTTTATTCTATCACCAAAGACTTTGAAGCATGGCACAAAACATAAAAACTAAAAAAAAATATTCATCCTAAATTGGAGGCTCCTTTTCAAAATAAACTGGGTAATATTTCTTATTACGAAAATCATTTATTTTTTCCTGACTCTGCAATCAGTCCAAACCTTCACAAACACATTATTTGTTATGAAGATTCTGTATGTAGCTCAGGAACCACTTCAGATTAAATTTGGGCATCTAAAACTAAGTATTTGGAAAAATAAGGAGAAAAAATGATAAAACTGAAAACTGGTCTCTTGTCAATTTCAGAGATTAGGTGAAATAGATGGATGATTTAATTATGGCACAAATAATGGATTACAATCTGGCTAAATTACACCTCATTAAGATGCCTCTTCCCCTCCCATGCTGACCAGCACCTGGACAAGCTGATGCTGTCGTACTGAGGAGGAGCAGACACTCCCGCCTGCTGAGTCCTCCTACTACACTCCTGTCTCCTTCCCAAGTCCTCTCTCCAACTGAGTGGCTGGCACAGAGGCGCCCTCCTGGACAGCAGAGCTGGAGAACCACAGCACCGTGCAGCTGGTCCGCACGCCAACGTCTGTCAGAGGCGGTCTCGGGCAGGTAGAGATAGATGCATTTTTGACCCATCAAAGATATGTGTCCTGTATCCCACACTCTACTTATTTCTCCTTCTTCTCCAATAGTATGTATTTTTAAAAGCACAATTCCATAAAATTCAATCCAGCGTGCACAATCGGATTCAGTGAAAACTGAATTTCTATGAAAAACGTTGGGAGGCATGAGCGCTCCCCAGGGAGACAGTGGAGGGCAGGGATCCAGGCTTGCAGAGCAGGAGTCCGGGTTGAATGAAGTCCTCCTGGGTCCCTCAGCCCTCTCCCTAACCCCAGACCACCTCCCAGCCCCTCACACACGTCCACCGCCATCCATGCCCACAGGGAAGGCATTCCCCTACATCCTGTTGAAACTTTAAACAAGAACAATGTCTTTTTCCTACTTGATCTTACAGATGATCACTTTTGGCCTCAGATCTAAACAGGGGTCTCTGTATTTGATTAATAAACACATGTTTTGGCCCCAGACTGACCTGATGGAGCCTGACTGGGCCCTTGATTAGCCTAGTGATTGTGGAGAAGTCATTTTGAGCGTGAATCATCCTTCTTCAGCAGTACAATGAGATACTAGTACAATGTAGAAATTGCACAACATTAAATGAACATCGTGTTACACGCCCCAGCTCCTCCAACTGTCCCGGTGACCTGGTCCCCTGAATCCTGTCTTTGGCTGCTCCTGCCTGCTCCTGTCTCCTGGACTCCAGATCAGCACCCCCACACACACACCGAACCCGCAGCTCCTCCCATGGAGGCGCTATCCCAAGTCTGCGCCTCTCCTCCATGCGGCTCTCTGCAGAGCTACCTCCCGGCTGAAGCTTGGCCTCTCTGCCAGCACGGGCTTCTTGACCACCTTTCTTCTCGCATTCACACAGTTGCTTGTTTAAAACAGTTCGCCAAATTGCTCAGATAAAGAAAGTAGTTTTGCTTTTGCATGTTAAGAAGAGTAACAGAAACAAATGTATGAAAACAGAAGCACTCACAATCTTCTCCTGCCCCTGCCTCCTGAGGGCAGGTGTGGGTGGCCCTTCTGCTGGGCTTCTCCATGTGCAGTGGCCGCCCTGGCAATACTGAGAGGGGAGGTGGTCAGGACAGGCAGGTGGAGGCCCAAGGCAGGGGTGGCAGTCAGAGGAAGAGGACATCACTGGGAAGTGGGTTGGGGCACATACGGGGGGAAGGAAGAGCACACAGTCGGGGCGGTGGTGTCTGATCCACGGGCAGGTGCTGAGAACAGTGCCTGCAGGAACGGACAGTATGTTGCCTGGAAAAGGATTTTCAGAAACCTCCCTTTCTGGGGCACAATTCAACCCTTCTCTTCCCTCTACACCTCCACTCTGCTCTCAGGACCCCCTACTGAGAACACAGGCTTCGGAGCCTCTGTCAGAGATGCTTAGAATCCCCAGGCCTAGAACAAAGCTGAGTGCGACATTGCTTCTGCAACTCTGACGGCGAGCTCTGCACGCCCAAGAGAAGCTGCAATTGGATGTGCATGTGGGGTGAGTGCAGCCATCAGCCTGATACCCTTCCAGACCCCAGAGGACAGCAAACCCCAGTGTGAGCAGCCAGAGGCCAAAGAGGACAGATGATAAGGAGAGAGATGCGGCTGACTATGGAAAATGCCAAAGGCCTGTTCACACGAGAAAGTCAGGGCTCCTGGGGAAAGCTCCCGTAAGACAAGTGAGCAAATTCCCATCCCAGTGTGTGCTGTGGATTGAATAGTGTCCCCCAGGAAGACAGGTTGAAGACCTCACCCCGGTACCTGTGGTGTAACCTTATTTGGAAATAGAGTCTCTGGATTTAGGAGTGGACCCTAATCCAGTGATTAGTGTGGTGTAGACAAGGGAAATTTGGACACAGAGAGGAGAACACTATGTTACGGTGAAGACGCTCAGAGGCAAGACGGTCACGTGGGGCGGGAGGCAGAGATGGGAGTGATGCTGCCACAGCCCAGGAACGCCACCAACAGCAGAAACTAAGAGAAAGGCTGGGGGGAGATTCCTCCCGGGGCCTTCAGAGAGATCAGGACCCTGCCAACGCCTTGGTGTCCTGCTTCTGGCCTCCAGAACTGTGAGAGAGTAAGTTTCTGCTGTTTCCAGCTGCCCAGTTTTCGTTCATGGTTGTAGCAACCCTGGGACAGTCGCATGGGTGTATTTCTGAGAACAAGAAGGGCCGGGGCTGTCCTAGAACCCTGGTGGGACGCAGCCCCTGCTCCCTTGGAGCTTTGACTTCCCCTCACGGCTCCAGGCTCCAGAGGCTGCGGCTCCTGACTTGTGAGTGCATGTAAACAGCCTACCATTTCGTTCGGAAGCCTGGATTCTTCCTTTCAGTGGTGGACACTGTGCATTGATCCGCTGTGGGCCAGCGCACCGTTTTATGGAGTCCTGGCCGGAGACGCTCCTTGCAAGCAACACTATCTATTGCCTTTACGGGCTCAGTTGCCCTGAGGAGGGAGGAACATTGGATCAAACTTCAGGAAAGCGTGTTCCACAGAAGAATGAAACAAACAGATTAAACTTCTCATCAAAGTTGAATTTTCCTGTAATGATTCTCAAAGAAAGGACAGCGTGACGGCTCCATAGGAAGATGGGACCCAGACACAGCCGTTGCTTTTCAATGAGGCCAGAACCCAAGTGAGCCAGTGACAAGTGTGTCTATGGGTCTCGGGCTCTGGGAAGCTCTCCTTGTGCGGGCACTTAAAGGACCCAATCAAATCACCGATGCCATTCCTGACTCCCACACAAGGAATTAAAGCCCCTCAGAGAAAGCATTTTTGACCCATCGGGGCCGTTCCTTCAACTTTGGTGCGACATGATATTTCTTTTGGCAGGGGTCGCTGATGCGCAACACCCATCATCACTAACTTATTAGATCTTGAGGCAATTAGCTGAAAACAAACAGAGGAGACAAGCCTGGTATTGAAACATAGAAACCAGAAGAAAATAGCCCATGGCGGTCCATTATTTCAAAGCTGCTTCAAAGGCGGGGGCCGGGCTGCGTGGTGAAGAAAGAGCGTATTGTTTTCCTGTAATGTCTATACAGTAGAAGGGCTTACTGCGTTATTTTCCTACTGATTCGGGTTACATCCGAGCTTGTCTTGAAATAATAGGTTGGTGGAAAGCACTTTTCAGTTTCCACCTAAACCCAGCGTGCCATGTGTAGCATGATTAGCCAAGGATTAAAAATCCAATTAGACTCTCCCTTAACATGAGAAATCAGACGAGGAATTTTGAGAAATGCATTGGAAACCACTTCTTAATATGATTGAGTGTGATAACGTGCACTAAATAGAAACTGATATCCCGGGGACCCAGTGAGTCTTCGGAACAAATTGACTTTCGCCATCTTCGATATAAATGTGCGTTCCTTGTTATTAATGGTATTGATTGAGGACGGTAGATGTGGTTAAATAAATTTCCATGGGAATGCTGTAATTTGTTCTTTATAACTGAAAACTCACTCATGTCAGTAGGGCACTTGGCTCTTAGCAGGTGCACATTGTGGTTAGATCTTGAGGCCTTTGAAAATATTATATACAACAACATATGTAAAACCCTTAACAGGAAAGGTGATAATTTGCTGTATGCCCCACATAATCTACTGGGTTGGTCTGTGGACATGGTAAATATTATGTTACTTAATATGATTTTCCTGTAGTTTCATATGGTAAATATCACAAATTTTGAGAGGCAAGAAAGTCTTTGATTTTTATCACTGAAAGAAACTAAATTGAGAGATTTTGAATAATTACGTTATTCCTTCTTTTATTCCTTTGCTATTTAATGCACAATTTGATTTACACAGATACATATCATGCAATTGCTTTTTTATGTCAATCATCTTTTCCAGTCAGAACAAAATGCTTAATTATTTGACCTGCATAGAGCATTTAAGACATTTTAAGACCATCCGTGGATGTGATAGCAATTCATGAAAACTCTCTCATTTTTAGTATGAAATCTGTGGCATTCACTTGGCAAATAAAATACAAATAAATATTTTAATTCAAAGCATGAAAATGTGCTTTCTACAAAGACTGACTGGTAAATTACGTGAGTCTCTAACCTTTTCTTCCTGCTTTGCAACATGTTTATGGGGATGTTGTCTGCAGCCGTCGTTCGGGAATCCTCCTGAGAAACGGAACAGTGGTCCCTGGTTTGCTTTCTCCTCTTTTAATTAGGCTTCCATTTCCTTCTTACGGTCTTTGTATGCCTAATAGGAGCCTTTCTGAAAATTTCTGAGGTGGGTTAGAATAGTTTTACCTGTTCTGTGGGCTGGTGCACAGAATGCTAAGATTTGGGAAAATTCTTTCCCACAAGAGGTTTCAATTTATGTGCCCTTTTGGTATCTGATTTCAGGACACGATGTGCTGGTTTCTCTCCAGTGCCAATCCGGCGGCCACAAAGCCTTCCCTGAGAAGATCAGACACAATTCTTTCAGATCAGACGCGCTGCCGTTCGCGGCTCTGGCGGAGTGTCAGATAACCCGATGGCACTATTAGAGAAGGCGCCGGGGCTCAAGGTCCCGCTGTTAAGGAAAATCTCTCCATTCCATCTTCCCCAAGAGAAGGGCCGCCATGGCACGCCACTATGCTACCAAGACCCAACCCTGCGGTGCTTCCTCAGCACGGTTCTGATAATAAGGTTGTACAGAAATGAAAAGAAATAGCTGAAGATTGATTTTCTGTGAGTTAGATGGGCCCAGGCCATCTTGTTCTGCTTCCTCCTCAAAAGACCGCAATTCACTGTAAGGATGAGGGTCTGACCCCGCAATCAGTGTGTTTCAATGAATAGTGCAACTAACCATTTAGAAAGTAAAATATGTTTCTGTTCTTTCCTATATCAGTGAGATATGTTTCACAAACACATACATTCTCTGGAAGAAATTCTTCCTAGGCATAGAGCCATGGGCGTTTTCGTCCAGCTGGTGAAATGGAGGTGATTCGTTTGTCCTCCTGCCTCAGTTTGATGGACAAGCAAACGAAAGCCAAGACAGGTGACAGGGATTTTCTGGGTCACAGAGGAAGCCTGTGGCAGAACCAGGATGAAGTCTGAGCTTCCTGATTTCTCTTCCAAGCTTCTTTAAATGATAGCCCTTAGCTCCCAAACTCAAATCTCTCCTCACTTGATTTTGTAGATAACTATGACGTCCAAGGTGAAGGCTCTGAGTGTCCTTATGTAAACAACCAATGGTCCACAAGGCATCCGAATGAGAGCTGACACTGAAGGCAGATGTGTCGTCACTGCTCAGGTCGTGGAGCTGAGCTTTGCCGAACCGAAGAGGTTCACGATGATCTTCGCTCACAACACGGTACCATCCATTGGACACACATGAGTTTCTCTTTTCCTCTCAGATCTGTTCCTTGATCGCCTCCTCCACCTCCCTGCCAAAAAAAGTTGTTTAGGGGTAGAAAGAAGAAGAGCTTAGTTGTATAGCGGTTTCACCAAAGATGGTTGATAAAGATGTAAAAATCATGTGTCACCCTCTGCTTGTAAATGGGTGTGAAACGTGTAAGGAAAGCTCCCATCCAGCCAACCTGTGTTAAGCTTCCCTCCGTCCAAAAGAAAATAAGGTTCCACCTCACAGGAGCCTTTGGGTCCCATTGGTCCAGTCCCCACACTTGGCAGGTGAGACATAGAGGCTGAAGTGATGTTCCCAGTACCCACGGCTGCTGGATCTCCGGACTCCAGGCTAGCGGCTCTCCCGCCTTGCTGCAAGGCTGTGATTTTGCCCTGTTGTTCTCATCTGCCGGAAGTATGTCCAGATGCACTCTTTAAGGGTGACAACAAGCGAGCAAAAACTGAAAATAAAGTGCCTTTCATCCTCTAACAGACACACAGCTGCTCCTTGGGATATTTCGACGGTAAACTCGCCATTCACACTGCATATCCCTCGGGAGGGGTTTCCGGAGTGAGTACAGAGGGATGCAAGCACTTCACTGTCGTGGCACTTTTGGCTTAGAAGCCAGATTAGCAGGCTAGAAGAATATATATATACATGTATATATATATTTTTTTAATGTGTGCATCAGCCTAAACGCATTCAGAACATGCATGGATGTGGGATGAGGAAGACCACAGTTATAGTTGTCCAAACACTGTCCTGCTGTATTCTTAACTTCTGAATTCAACCACCAGTACCTGTCCGATGGTATAGGCCCTACTTTCCACAGGGAGTGATGTGGAGAGCAGAGGAGTTTATCAGAGTCCCTCGGGCTGATTGATCTAAACCTGAGCTCTGTCAACAAGGCCCTCCCGGTGGGAGACAGCCCTGCCCAGCCTTGCCCAGCTGAGCCCAGCCCCTGAGCCCATGCATCCAGTCAGTGAAGGGGGGCCCATCTGCCTGGGCAAGGAATGCTGGCTGCATGATACTCAGTGTTTTATCTTTTATAACAATCAGGTATTTAATTGTACATCCATGCTTATTTTTGACATTGATTATATTTTCTTTGAATGGAGAGTTGATGGCTCCTCAGTCCTCTTACCAAGTCTGTCTCTTTTTGTTGGTCTGGACAAATGTCAGACCCCATCCCCTCTCCAGCCAGGCTCTCGCACCTCCCAAACCTAAGGGGAGTATTTGTGGTGTCCAAGAATCACAAGGTTGTTTAGCAAAGAAACTAAATAATATTTAACACTTAAAAAGTTTTTTTAAAAAGCTATAAACCATTTGGAGACTTTCACATCTGAGTGAGTATTGCGGTTTATTTAATTTTAGCATTGGGTAAAAATAAACCTTATGTTTTTAACGCCCATCAAACAACTCATTGTTGGATGGTTATGTAGGGTCAGTTTGAACACACTCAACTGTTAGTCACATCAGGACTCACAATCTCGAGAGTCTGGTGCATCCTGACTTGTACCTACAGTCTGTTTTTGGAATTGAGAATATGCTATCGCTTCCCTCATTTGCCTCTGCTCTCACCTTGGCTGGCTGTCCTCTCGTACTTCGCTGTTCACAAAGGAGCTCCTCCATGCTGGGCTGTGTTACACATCGAGGATAAGATGCTGGAAAGACAGATGGAGCCCCATGGCTCCTCAACTGTGTGAACCTGGAGGACTCAGCTAATCACCCACTCATCATTTCCAGGTCATGGGGCATCTCCCAAGTAAATGAGGAATATCTCTGTTGTAGCACGTGTTGAGGAACAGTCAAGGTGAGAGGAAGAGAAATTTTCCAAGCCTACTTCCAATTACCCCACGTCCATGAATGAGAGGAAGGACACCAGCAGTTGCTCTCTGAGCAGAGAAGTGGAGGAGGAAAGGGGACGGGGCAGCTGCGTCTCCAGAGGAATGCTGACGATGGAAGGAGACGGCGGATTCCACAGGTCCGGCTTTGGACCTTTGCAAGCAGCCGTCTGAGAGTAGAGACTACTGCTGAGGACGCCTACTATGGCGTCTCGTCCCTCTTGCCTCAGTTCACAAGACACTAGCAAATCCCGGATCTCCTGTGGTGCTTCATGTTCCAGAAAGGTTTCTTTCTCCCCTACCGCAGCACACCTCAGTCCTACCAACAAGTCCATTGCTTTTGTGTCCTGCACCCAGGACACTCAGAAGCGGTGTTCTTTCTAAGATCCACACACTTTCTCTCACCTTTTCTTTCTTTCTAGTGCACAAGATTCTGAATAGAATATGGTATATCTCTCCATTTATTTAGATCTTTAAAAATTTCTTTCTGGAATGTTTTGTAGTTTTCAGTACTGATCTTACATATATTGTGTTCCATTTATCCCCAAACGTTGCATTTTTTGGAAGCTGTTGTAAGCAGTATTTTGTCAAAATTTCCATTTCAAAATTTTCACAGCTAGCTCTCTAAGTTCCTCATCCCTCCTCCCCCGGCTTCTCTCTGGCGCTCGATGTCCCAGCCGACGCTCTTCACGTTCTGGTGGAGCTGCCTTTGGCTGCCCCGGAGAGGGGCTGCCCTGCCTCGGACCACACACTTCCACCCGGAGAGGCAAACCCACCTGTCTTCAGAAGGTGGGATGTGGAGGCTCCCAGAGGAAGGTGACAGGTGACAGCCACTGCTCTGAGAACAGTGAGAAGCCTTCTCTTTCTCCTTCCCTGCCAAGTCTCAAAAAGGTTCTGTAGAAAAGGACACGAATTTGAGTCATTTACAGGCTTATCATTTACGACCAGTGACTAGCCTCACATGTGACTCAACTTAACCTATCATTTTAATAGTTTCCTCACTTAGAGGAATTAGCACTCTGCACATGTCCTCAGGTCTTCACAGTGTGTGGTTCATGTCCTTTTATCAAGTAATAATTCTCAAAAATAAATATTGTATGGGCCTCAGCTCTGGACTGCCTTGTCTGTGTCTGTGACCCAGCCCACCGGGACATTATGGAATTCAGGCACAGGAAAGTGCTTTGGGGAAGCAAGTCCTACATCAAAGCAGGCAGCTCAGCTAGGATGTGCCCACCTCGTGCGGTGAGGGAAGTGGGCAGGCCCCCCCAGTGAAGGAGTGTGGAGAAAGAGGGGTCTTGCAATCAAGTGCTGGTGTCTGAGTCCACTCCTGTATAGCAGAGGACAAACTCTGACACCGAAGTAGAGGAGAGAAAAAGAAATAATAAACTTACGAGCAGAAATCCATATAACAGTAAACAGAACATCAACAAAGAAAATCAATTGAACCAAAGGCTGGTACCTTGACGAGATTAATAAAATTGATAAAATCTAGCCAGAATGATTAGGAAAAAGAGAGAGAAGACACAAATTACTAACATCATAAATGACAGAGGGGCATCATTTCTGACCCAACAGATGATAAGAAGATATAATGGAATGCTATGCATGACTCTATGGCAATGAATCTTATGACTTGGATAAAACAAACCCATTTCTTGAAAAATAAAAAATATTGAAAGATACAAAATAACAAAGCTCACTCAAGAAGAAATTGATAACTTAGATAGCCCTGTATCTTTTAAAGAAATTAAACTCGTATTTAAAAATCTTCCCACAAAGAAAACTCCACACCAGATGGCTTCGCTGGTGAATTTTTGAAACTACAACCAGACAAAAACACTAGGAGAAATAAACCTATAGAATGATACCTTTCAAGAAATTAGATGCAAACATTTTAAACAAAATTGTATTAAACTGAGTCAAAAGTATACAAAAATGTTAAAACATTTTGACTAAGTAGAGATGCAACATTAGTTTTTATTTGAAAATATAATCAATGTAATTAATAAACTCAAAAAAATATTATCTCAATAGATTCAGAAAAAGCATTTGATAAATCTCAATATGTTTTTATTGCAAAATTCCAGTAGAATAGAAACAGAAGGAAACTTTCTCAACCTAGTAATGGGCATCTAGAAAACTTATAGCTAATTTCATATTTAATGGCAAAACACTGATTATTTTCTACGTAAGATAAAAAAAGGGCAAAGATTTCCCTCTCATTCAACATTATCCTAGAGGTCCTAGCAGTGAAATAGGATGAGGAAAATAAATAAAAGCATATGAATTGGGGGGAAAAAGGAAGCAAAATTCTTCTTACTTACAAATATGACCATTTATGCAGAAAATTCTAAGGAATGTTCAAAAAGATATTAGGACTAATAAGTGAGTCTAGCAAGGTTGAAGGATACAGTGTAGCAACAAAAAAACAGAAATTGAAAAAATATTATTTATAATAGCACTAAAAATATTTTTAAAAGTAGAAATAAATTTGGCAAAAGAAGTACAAGACCTGCAAAGAGCTCACTAGAAAACTTTGCTGGGACCATTACAGAAGACCGAAAGGAAGGGAGAGACACAGCATGCACACGCATCAGAAGAGTCAATATTTTCAACTTTTTTTTGTTTGTTTAAAGATTGGCACCTGAGCTAACAGCTGTCGCCAATTTTCTTTTTTTTCTTCTTCTCCGCAAAGCCCCCCCAGTCCGTAGTTGTGTCTTCTCATTGTACGCCCTTCTGGTTCTGTTCTGTGGGACGCCGCCTCAGCATAGCGTGATGAGCAGTGCTAGGTCTGCGCCCAGAATCCTAACCCTCGAACCCCTGGCCACCGAAGCGGAGCTTGAGAACTTAACCACTCAGCCATGGGGCCGGCCTCCAGGAGACTTGATATTGTTAAGATGTCAATTCCTCCAAAATTCATCCTCATATTCAGCACAAATCCAGCCAAATTCCCAGCAGACTTTTTTGTAGAAATTGACAAAGAGATTCTAAAATTCTATGGAAATGCAAAAGACCTGGAATAGAGAAAGCAATTTTGAGTAAGAACAAAGTTGAAGGACTTATACTACATGAAATTAAGAATTATTATAAATTTGCTATAATCAAGATAGTATTGGATTTGCATAAAGATAAATATAAGAATGAATGGGAAAAAACAGAGAATCCAGAAATGGATTCACACATACATGGTCAACTGATTTTCAACAAAGACACCAGGGCATTTCTGTAGGGAAAAATGATCTTCCCGACAAATGGTGCGGAAGAATAAACCTCTACTTTACCTCCTGCCACAATCCAGTTGGAATCTGGCCTTCCAATCTGCAAAACTGAAATCTAGGAAAAAGTGGAACAAGGACGGTGACCATAGAATTCCATACCCAGGGGCCGGCCCCGTGGCCAAGTGGTTAAGGTCATGTGCTCTGCGTCGGCGGCCCAGGGTTCACCAGTTCCTATCTTGGGCACAGACCTACATCCCACTCATCAAGCCGTGCTGAGGTGGCATCCCACATAGAAGAGCTAGAATGACCTACAACCGGAATATGCAACTATGTGCGGGGTCTTTGGGGAGACAAAAAAAGAGGAAGATTGGCAACAGATGTTAGTTCAGCACCAATCTTCCTCACCAAAAAACATGTGTGAAAAAAATAATAATAATTCCATATCCATTCTAGTTATGATTCACGAGTAAAGAAAAAAAGAATCTTTTGTGACACATGGTTTCAGAAACCTATGTAAACTTTACGGAAAACATAACACAAGAAAGTTCTTGATCCCAAATAAAAACTGAATCAGTAAAAGGACCTCTACTTGTATAGAAAAATGAAGTACCAGGACAAAGGTGTAAGAGCTAAAACCATATAACTTGTTGATTATAACTATATGTTGATAATGTAATTATGAAGTATAATGTAATTATTGAAAAGTAGACCCAAGAAGTCTCCAACTGGCTGCCAAGGCCTGGGGCGAGCAGAGGCAGCACGGGGGCCTCCTGTGGAGACATGCCCAGGCCTGCCACTGGGGGTGACACACCTGGAAAACCTCTCTAGATCCTGTTTGAATGTTCTTTCTGGTCAGGATCTGTGACTGCAGGTGGAAAAAAAGTGAATTTACTGAACGGCCTTGAAGGTCTTCTCCAAAGTTGGGACCTGCCAGAGAAAGCATAAATGGGAACAGACCCTAGTGTGGATGCCTCCCACGGGAAAGAGCATAATAAGCCATTTTATCCATGAGACAAGAGTGTTAGTCACACAGGATGTGATTCCTAGGAAAAGCTGTGGCCCTCCCCTGCCCCACAAGTGTGCTCCGAGTGTCCAGACAGGGGATGGGAACAGGGTTTCCCACTTTTCTCAAACCTGTGCGCCTCCCTGTCTTATCTCTCCCAGTCAGAGGCTGCGGAATGAATGCAGCATAGGCCCCCAAGAGTTCGAGAGGACTTGATGGAAATAGGACAAAACCAGTAGGGTGTCGAGCGCACCAAGGTGAATGGGGAGACTTGGCTTCAAGACTTACCTGCCAGCAGGTCCCTCAGCCATGGAGTGAGAGGGCTCTCCCTGAGTGCTTCTGCCAGCCACTTGGGATTTATAGGTGTGACTCATGACTGGTGCTAAACAAGGTCCGCCAACCAGGGCAAGACAACAAAGTGCTCAGGTTTTCCAGGAAAGGAGTTCCCCAGGACTGGGGCTCTCTGACGCTACATGGACTCATAGGAACAGGGGTGAATTCTGCAGTTTAGACCACTTAGTATACAGCTGACCAGGAAATAGAGTAGTTAACACAGGTCTCCTCTTGGGCCGGCTACTTTTGTGAGGCTGCAATTGCTCCAGATGGTGATGGCTGCAGGCAGACGGACCACCCCTAGGCAGATGTCTTGTCTCTTTGGATCCTTTTCCTAGGAAGGGCACCTGTTTCCCACTGGGGTGACTTATCCTGACATACTTTAATTGGCCTCATTCCAGTGGTGTGGCTCTCTCCTGGCCAACATTCCCCACTCTTCCTCTAACCCTGCTGGCTTTTCAAACTAGAACCTGTTACTGCTGGTAACTATAGCTAATTACCCGGATGTTGACCATGAGCTATGCTTTGTTCTAATGTTCAGGCTCTCTTATACGATGAGTCCACCTACAGATCAAGCTTACTTGAATTAAGGGTTGCGTCATCAATTACCTAGTCCATTGGGCAAATTGAACGTGGAGGCCACCAGGAACCAAGGACCCTTTCCTGCCAGCAGCATAGGCTCTGCCCTTGCTGGGATCCTGGCAGGTGAACCTGGCACTGGTTCAGCTGCCTGGTCAGTCTTCCTGGCACCATGGCTGGGGCAGCTCATGGTTTTGGGTGCTGGGTTGGCCTCTCCACAGAGTTGCTTGGAGTGGAGGTGGTCAGGGCAGTCATCCACATCAGTTTCTGTATTAAACATGGAAACTGGCCAACATAAAGGATGATGTCTGCCTCTTCTGCTGCAGAAGGTAGAGTTTCCATTTACTGCCTGGGAATAGGCAGGTGAGAGGCAGCAGGGTTGATGGAGAACAGAATATCGCTCACCTCCTGCAAGTCCTGAGACATCTGATATGGTTCTCTCTGGAGCATTTCAGGGCTGCAGATGTGGGACGCACCTTCCGCCCCCTTTCTTGTCAGCTGAGCCAGCAATAAGCCTTCCTCCATAGTCAAGCAGCTAAGGGAGATTGGATGGTCCCACCAATACATTAAGAAACTGTGTAGTGGTGATGAATTCCTCTAGCTTCCCCAAAGCTGGTACTTTGGGCACTGCATCTGAGCCAGTAGGTTTGTGGTAGGGGGGCAGAATTTGTCACTCCAGGGCTAATGTTTTGGTCCTTGTTCCCACCAGCTAGCCAGAGAGTCTGCTAGCAAACTGCATCATATTCCTTCTTAAGCACCAACATGAGGTCTCTGTAGGCTCCTTCAAGGCCATTAGCTTGGGGACCTGAGCACCCAGGAGGATGAGACAGCAGTGGAGAGCATGACTTCCCCCAGGAAAGCTCTGGGAGAGCAGAGCCTAGGGGCTGAGCCAAGCTATGGGCTGTCCCCAAAGCTGCTCATTGCCTGAGTGAAACAGAACAGTGCTACTTCAGAGGAAGCTAATTCATACCAAGAATAACAACGGCGTGTGTCAAATGGAGAGGGAGGGAGAAGAGGTGGTAAGAAACTGAGCTCAGAGCTCATGGCCAGCAAATGGGAAGAGACAGGACGAGGTATGAGATGCTCTCTTGGCATCCAGTGCTCGTCATCACTTTCAGCAGGGAAAGCCACTTCTCATAGTGTTTTGGAGCTGGACCAATTCTAGCTTGTTGGAGTAAATGAAATATAGGTAATTGGGTTCCTGCTGAGGCAGAAGTCGCCTATCTCCTGCACCCTCAGCTTTCCCTTTCTGCTCACGTCCCCTGGTCCCCTGATCACAGTGTGCCAATGGCTCCCTCCCTACAGTCCGGAATGCCTGGCTGTGATTCCTACAATCATCACAATGGAAATGTGTGGGGGCTTCCTGTACACACGCAGGGCACGAAATGTTCCCCTTTGACCCTTTGATGGATAACCACAATGACTAGAGGGAACTGCTCCAGTGGAGATGGAGAGGCGCTCCTCCTAGTGAGAGAGTCCCACATTCCGCCTTCTCTGAGGTCACCGTGAGACCGCGAGGTCTGGACCTTAGCTGGGCTTTCTGCTTTTCTGGAGGTCTCCCCTGCAGAGTCAGTGAGAGAGAAGGCAAGGTATGGTCCCCCGACCAGTTCCTTGGTGATGGTTTATAAGAATTGGAGAGATGGCATCTTGGATATGTGTATCCTTTCTTCCCTCTCTCCTCTCTGCAGGGAGGATGTCAGTCTCAACTAAATGACGATAAAGATCAACTTTATTATTCGCCAACGGCAGAGAGTGAAAGAACACTGCCTCTGAGGTAATACATGAGCTGTATGGCCGCCTGCCCTCTCTTGATTTTGTATATTTTTGGAAAATGCATGCTCTTGAAACCACGGCCCACGTATTCTCCACTGTAAGATGGCATCCGTTACTGCTCCAGGAGGTCAAGAGTAGCATTGATTATTTCTTTACTCATGCAAAAGGCAGGGTGTAGCATGATCTGAGGCCAGGGTTCCATGTCTCAGAGAGAAGGCCCCCCCATGAACTGCCAGCTCCACTGCAATTGTGGCCTGGGTGTCACTGCTCCCAAACGCTCTTGGCGTGCACCTCATCTATGACTTTGACTCAACGCTTCCTCCAGACAAGTCTTAATAAGCGACTCAACATTTTCCTTTAAGTGAATGTAAAATTAGCTGAGCAAACTGGACCCCAAGTGGGCCTACCTCCTTTGGCAGGTGGCAGGGTCAGAAACATGCGTCCAAACTGGGGAGGTTTCCGTTCTGCCAGGAAGAAAGGGAGTGCAGAAGGGAGCACGTTTTTGCCCTATTTATCCACCAGGAGAGGACCTTCTTGTCCCTCTCACAATGACAGACAAGGCTGGTCCACCACTCCTCTCTTGCTTAAGATGCAGGAGAAGCCCTGCCCACCAGCGCCACCCCTGCCCATCTATGCAAACGGTGGGACCTCACTCTGAAATGTCTCCCTCCCTTCGACATAAATAAATATCACGTGTAAATTGAAATCTTATTGTAACTGGTAGATAATGGGATTTTACGAGGCCTGAGAATAGGATGAACATATCGTTATAGCATTACATTCTGATTTAAACAATTTTGAGTTCTTGTGAGGATTCTTCATGAAATATCTATTTTATATGTGGTACAAGCCCCAAGAGTGATTTTCAAAAAACTACCAACAACTTGACATTACTCAAACAGTACTTTCTTATTAAACAACAAGAACAATTAGGAAGTGTTTCAAGTAACTTTAATCTCTGTGCTTGAATACACATTGTTCATTTTCCTGTGTCAACAAGTATAGGTTGATGTTTTGAGCAGATTTCCATATGCTGATTTCCCTATTTCCCTTTCTGAAGGACTACAGATTCAGGACTGTTAATTCCAGCTGACAGGGAATGGTTTTGCTTCTCATTCTCTGCAAAATAATGTATTGTTGCAAAGTGATTTATAATAAACAGTATCTAGGAAAGAAGGACAATGCTGATTGTTCTTGACAACCAAAAATGCATTATTAATGAAATAATAACGCTGGCAGCATCGTGGACGCTAGCTGGTGGTGTAGAGTTTATTTTGCTTTTCAGGACCCAGATCCTCACTTCCCTCTTGGAGCCTCTTTGAGGTGCATGATCCTTGCTGAGAAGAATGTGCAAACACATGCGTGCCATGCAGAGAGCTCGGGAGTGTCTACTGTGAAGGGGGAATGATTATTTTTGCTGGAAATTGTGGCTAATGCTGTATTTCATTAACATTATTTTTCAGCTATACTTAACTCAGTAAACCTTGATTACCCTAAATCAGAGGCCCCTCAAACCACACGACCTATAACTAATAAAGACAACTGTAAAAAGAAACATCTATTTGTAGAATCATAAGTGAAAGTAATATGAACAGTCAATCTATAGTGCACTGTGTTCCACCCATCGCTGGCTCCAAATTACAGAAAGAATAAAAACAGAAGAATAAAACAAAACCTAAAGTCAAAGCCTACCTTATACCAATTTGTGTGATGGAATCAGGGGAGATCGGTAATTTATCCCAACAATGCATAGCTTCCCAATGCAACTTTGGTCGTGCAAAGCTCCAGAAAACTCCTGAGTGGATTTGGTAATGAACTATTCCACATTTCAGACTTTCTAATTATACAAAACATCATATTTTATTTCATCTATTTGCTCCAATTTCTGTTACTTAATTCACTGAAATACGTGTGTTTCCAGTCGAGTTACGATGCTCCTTATAAAGGACTGGCCCCCATTGTCGTTGGGTCCTATATTAATTATAGTAGGAACTTTATTGAATTTACTGAAGTGCTTTGCTGGATAGTCTCCAAACCCTAACAGGCAAATGAAATTAAATAGAAAGGGTCAGCGCTATTTAAGAGCACCGTGTAAGTGCTTTAGGGACCGGGTATAATTAAAGAGGCTGTAAACTAAAATGCCAAGTGCAAATGTCACTCTCACCTGAGCGGCCGGCCCCATGTACGGGGACTTGAGCCGAGTCCATCAGGGAGCAGGGCGTCCGCAGCTGGAAGGCAAGGGCGTTTCACGGAAGGCAGGCTCACCGACAGGACATAGCCGATGGCTGGAGAATTGGGCATGCATGTAAAGACTGTGTAGTGAGTCCCAATCTTTCCACACAAGGTAAACCTTCAGCTGAGCATGGATGCCCTGTGACTCAGGCCACCCATGGACGTGCTGCCCAAGGGTGTTACCCCACCGTGCCTCATTCAGCAAAACATCTGCTGCCAAGAAGACAGCAGACTCAAACTCGAAGACGTCTGTTTCAAAATGCCCTTACCTAGAGAGCTGCTTGAGGGCAGAGACTGTTGTCTTGTTCATCCAGTTCCAACCCCTAGCACATGCCTAGAACATAGTAAACTCTGAAAACATCAGCGAATGGTGGAATGAGCAAATAAATAGTGAAGAAGCTACGAGAAAAAAAGCATACATTCCTTTGGTGATTAAAGAGCACCCCCACGTTCCTCTCCGTCTGGTCTTCTTATTTGTGCCTCTGCCCTCCTGAGAGTGGGGCTCATCCATGAAGCTCTCTTTTATAGGGCTTATCCCAACCAATCTGGGGGCACTCTTCAGTCGTCACACACTGTTGGGGGTAGGCTGTGGCTGTTTTTGGGAGACACAGTCATGATGTCCTGACCACCAGTTAGGCTGGACACACACCCATAGTGCTGTTCCTCTAAGATACGTCTAAGTTGCTAACTAGGGACCACAGGAAGCAGGTATGTGCCTCATCCCCCAACACATGCCTGACCTCCTGCTGAGAAGTCATGGGCCCTCTGCCCACGGTCCCTGCCCCTCTGGGCTCCGAGTTCTGAGGATAATGTGAGCACTGAGCACCCCCGCAACACCATCCGAGCTCTGGGCTCTTTGGAGGAGGTGGAGAGAGGGGTGCAATGGGTGAGCATCTCTGTCTGAAGGATACGACTGGGCTGTACTGGGCACAGCTACAGAGTATATGCCCAGAAGTATGACATAGGTGGTCGCAAACGAGGAAACGAAGCCAATAGGGACACTAAGAATCGTAGATATAGATCAGGCCACCTTAAGACGCTGGATGGGACGACCCAGTTTCCTTTCCACATAGGATTAGAATTCTCTTTCTTTCAAAATATTTAGAAATATACATAAACATCACAGATTATATATATGTGTATATATACTCTTTCATATATTTTATGAAAATTCTTAATTCTGTTTGGGACTGAAGATCATTCAATTGCTTTGAAACCGGCTTGGCAGAAGGTTCACGCAGAGATGTCAGCATGAGCAGGACAACGAGGAACTGCCAGACTGGGGCAGGGCGGCGGCCGCAGGTCAAGGTGGGTGAGTGCGGAGTGTAACTTCACATCAACATGACGGTTTCATGGACAAGTCACTTCTGCCGAATGCACTTTCGTGTGCTTGTTTACCATGGGCTTTGCAGATGGCATTCAAGTAGAGTTGGAAAATGTAAAGGGAAACAAGTAAAACATTCATCGGTTGACTTAGTTCAACAAAGGGCCTCACTGCTAGTGAAGAACAAATGATGCCAGGGGCAGTTTGCGACAGCCGGCGTGGAGTGCCTGCTGTGGACTGGTCCTTCACAGATGACCCAGCAAGCAGTGGCCACGAGTCGCTCCCTTTTGACCCAGGAGACAGCTGGGGCAGGGGCCCGTCTGTGTGAGGGGGGCTCTGAGGAGCAGGCCTGGCGGCTCAAGGAGCAGATAGGGGTGGCCTGCTCCTGATGCTGCACCGAGCGCCCAGAGCTGAGCGGGCTGCTCCCAGCCAGCAGTTCTCCACTTCCCTGGGGAGTTTTAGAAACCATCTGCCCAGGTCCCAAAACAGAAGATTGAGTTGAATCTTGAATCGCTGCAGGTAAGGCCCTGGTGTCTGAGCTTTCGAAAGCACTCTGGGCAATCCAGATGCATAGGCGAGAACTGGTGGAGAGCGGGCCAGGCAGATTGGGGAGAAAGGGGTCCCGGGCAGAGAGCTGCCCTGAGCTGAGGAGGGGAGGAAGGGACCCCCGACCCACCCAGGGAGCTGCCTTGCTCAGGACGGGCTGGGGAGAGGCTTCTCAGTGCAGACGCCCCGTGAGTGAAGAAGCTGAGAGTTTGCTGGAACCAAGCCAGGAACTGGGTCACGGGCACACAAAGGTCGTGCGGGTTATACCCAGGAGCACCATGGAGTGTGGACTGCAAGGGGAAGTCTGGGGACTGGAAGCGAGGAAACCACTGGGTGCTACTCCCACGAGAATGCGTGCATGAACAGGGAGAATGGATTTTGAATGGGACTTTAGAGATCGGTAGTTTTAACCCCTTGATGTTAAGACGAACTAAGATACGAGAAGGTTAAGTGGCTTTCTAGAAGTCATCCAAAATGTGCCAGTGCAAGAAAAATGCTCAGGATAATATACCAATAACATACCTCATTTACATATATATAGCTATATATAACAGTTATATTAATTTACAATAATATACCTCATTTACATGTATATAATAGATCAAAATTGTACAAACAATTTCCTCCCACAAGATATTGGGTTATTCCATGAAATAATGTTGCCCATAAATATAATCATCTCAGTAAAGAGCAAGGCCAAATGATATGCAGAGAAAATAACAAGTTCCCCTAACAAGTAGTTGGAAGCAGAACCCCCTTGGCCTAATGACAGAGGAAGGCAGAGAATAAAGGGCAGTAAGCCACGATGTGGATGAACACCAAACTGAAGCTTGTGACCTCTAGTTCCAGAGTCTGAAAGTCCTTCTCATTAGAAACTCCTGAAGCTTCTGGTTCTATGAGGAGACAATCAGACCTCGTCCGCCTGCTTCTTGAGGTCCAGCCTCACATGTGCACATAGTTCCAAACTTTACAACCATGTGGAAAAGACCCAACCCCAATGTCAGCTCAGCCCCAGTGACTTCACATCACATCACAGATTGTAGGATCACAGTGTGGAGACCCCGTTCTGCACTCAGCCAGGACTCCCACATCAAAGTCACTGCAAAACCAGCCCGGATATGTGCTGGCCACATACAACTCAGAAGTCCACTGTTTCTTTTCAGTTTTGCATGTCGCACAACATTCTTACATATAATTTGCACAATTTGATGATTTTTTGCATGTTCTCATATACATCAAAATTGATATTGCACAATTGTTTAAAAGCAGTTTGTAGAATCACGAGAAAATGTGTCTTCCCCTGGATGATCCGTCTGGTCTTTTCTGGCTGATTTTTCCCATGCAATTACCTGAGAAGTATAAAAAATTAAAACATTAATGAAGGTAGCTGTTCAACCCAAAAATCAGTCCTGATAGGAGGACAGCCCCCACCCCCCCCCCCCCCCCCCCCCCCTGGTGCTCTGTAACATGGACGCAGCCTCCTGGTGCCCACAGCTGAAATCGAGTCGCAGTCCAGAAGTACACGAGGCCACACGTGCCTTGAAAGTTACCCACAGGCACTGTTAGTTGAAAAGAACCGTGTAGGAGAGCAGGCACAGTATAATCCTCTTTTTCTTGAATAGATAAATGCTCGCATATCCATAGACTGTTCGGGAAAAACAAACAAGACATTGTCGGGTCTTATGGAGGAACTCTCTTACCCTCGCCTTCCATCCTTTGGGTTTGAACTTTCTCCAATAGCGTTTATTGCCCTCCCCAAATAAAAACTGCTAATGGAAAACTATATTCCAGATTTTCTACCTCACAAGAAACAGACAAGCAGAACTTATTGGTTTTGGGGTCTCCTCTCCCCAATCCACTTGGAAAACACCAACCAAGACGCCGAGTTTGCACCTGGAGCCCCTCATCCTCACTGCCTTGTCCCTGGGTTTCCACCCACGCCACGGCCCAATCCGTCTTCTCGACCCTTCGGTGAACCAGGAGGTGGCACGTGACTCAGAGTCATTTGACAAATGAACTACTCCCAAGTGTTATGTGCTATTCAAATAGCACACAACGGAGAGGGAACGGTCTAATGTCACTCCCCCATGCTGTCACGCCCAATAGATTTCAACCATCTTATTAAAACATGGGACTGTTGTTGTGATTTACTCGAGGCAGGCCTGATGGAGCTTGCCACTTGCAGGATGTGAGGTCACGTTCAGCTGGAGAAAATTTGGGGGGGAGCGCTTGGGAAGGCAGGTGTGATGTGGAGAGGCAGAGATCTCACCTGTGTCTCTGGGAAACTGATGCTGGAAACACATCATTAGTCCCCTCCACTAAAAAGACCAACACTTCCTTGTGTATCTTTATGAACTGCTCGTGGACACTGCCTCTGAGGTGGTATAAATAATAAACACGGGTGACCATGGTTAGTGGAATGCAATTTTTTACTTTCATTCTCCTGGAATGAGAATTGCTTTTAAATTGTTATCACTTATTACAAGGTCCAGTGGCATATGATCTCCTTTTCTTCTTCTGGCTCCAAAAGTGTGTGCACTTAGCATACAGAGCACAAGGCATTTTTAATCATAGACTTCACAAACTTTGTGCTGCCTGCATGCGTGCAAGTGGACACACAGTTCTGGATCACACGCCCGGTAACAACAGTGTCAGGGATAAGAATGACTCAATGTCGCAAATCAACTGCATTTTGCGATTGACCTATTTTGAGGAAAGAAGACTCAGTGAGCAGCAGCGAACTCCATCAATGGGTTAATAATTTTACGTGCTATTCTTTTTTGAAAAGGCTTATTTAAATGTTTATCAGCTGTGCAAAGTGGAGCGGCACTGGCGATTCGCTAGGGAAGCCTCATCATTGCCTATGCATGGAAGCGTTGTAGGAAGATTAAAATAACATTGAGTATATTCTGTAAATGAAGGAGAGAACTAACAGAAGCCTCTGGAGTCCATTATAAATTTTAATAATACATCAAGGTAATGTAACTGAATAACCGATCTCTAAGGGAAGAAACACAACATTTGGCTAATATTACAATTTAAATTATGAAAACAAAAAGAGCTTTTAGTTAATCTTGTCTTTCTGCTTTTCTTCTTCAGGCTCTTTTTTATTTTCCCTGAATCCAAAACACCATGTAAACAAATAAAAGTACGGGGGAAAATAAACAGTTTGGCATCTCAGTAGATTAATTAATGCGCTTCAGCCTTGGCACCAGTAGGCAAAAATTATGTGCATAAATAATATCACTAATTAAAAAGATGCAGATTAACATGCAAATAATGTTAATGAGGATCTGCCATTCCAGAGTGGATTCGCATAACATCAACAATTTAATGGGTTGGAAGGCTTGTGTTTGCATTACATTAATAAATTTCAAAGACCTTGCATAAAAAAGTTCTGTCGGAGCCTCTGTTCCCCACTTGTGAGTTGTAAATTCTGTGGGCAGTAGCAAGCGCTTGTTGGCAGATGCCAAAGTCATTATCTAAAAGACTGTTGAGAGGGCAGCACGTGCCAGTGTGACCAGCTGTTGGGAAATGGGCAGTAGGCACTCCTCCGTGCCAATTATTCATATTATTTGGGTAGTCTTGATATTTATTTAAACTGATTAATATTTTGTGCTCTGCATCTTGATCTGGAGGGAAATCATTTTAAGCAAGCAAAGTTTAAAAAAAAAAACAACCTTTATCAGCCTTTGATGTGTCATGGAAGTGGAAGTTGAATGCATAATGGAATTGATTAAGCAGAATAATTCTGAACCACAGACAAAAACAACATAAAGTGTCCTTAATGATGTCATATAATGTTAAAATAAAGCATTGTGGTGTTAAATTCCGAGTGGGTCATAATACATCGCACTCTGTTTGAGAATGAAAAGGCTTATAAACTGCAAATGCCTCCTGTTTGCTCCTTGCTGCCTTCAAGAGGATATTCTGTGGATGGATTTTTAAGATGAAACGCAAAGGCTGAGGGAAGCCACGGCAAATTCCTTCCTAAAACACCATACTGCAGACCTTCATCCATCTCCCTGGTCGGTCCCTGTGCTCCCCCAATCCTGAGCTGGTGCTTCCTGGAACAATGACGAAGCATCATGGCGTGTGGGATGAGTGCATACAGCAGTCAACCATGCAGGTCAACAAAACACCCATCTTCTGCCAATGAGCTGTCCACTCTCACACTCTCCAGCGGGTGGAAAAATGTCCTTCTCCTGGAAGCTACCCATGAGCATTCCAGGATGTGTGGGAACAGCCCGGTTGCTATCTACGTGGGCCAGAATTAATGTAGTCACATCAGCAGAAGACCAGCAACTTTGAGCCCAGGTGAGGCCCCACCCCAAGCTGATGTGGGATGAGAAGCAGACTGGCGAGGCTCTAAGCGCAGCTCCCCGAGCAGAGTGAGGTGCTCCTTCTCTGGGAAAGGTGAAAGCAGCAACTGGTCTTTGCACGAGCCTCAAATTGACCTGCCTCCCCTCCAGCTTCCCTGCATTCACAAGTCCAGATTCCTGGAGCAAGATCCTGGCGCTCACAACTGCCAAGTCTGTTTGACTTAGTACAACTCTTAGACACGTGTGTCCCGGGACCTCCTGAGGGTTCCTCGAAGCCAAACATGTGGTGCCAGGGCTCCCTCGCCATGAGCAGGGCTTCACCCCCTGCTCTGCGGCTGCTGGCCAGCCATGAATGGTTTTGAAGGTGTGGAGAGATAGGAGACCTGCGAGGGGGCTCCAAAGTCGCTGATTTCATCCCTGGTCTCAATCCTGCCGGTTCAGACACCCTGAGGGAAGAGCAGAACAAACACTAAAGCTTTTCCAGCTTCAAATTCAATGCAATGTGGCAGCTCCCCCAGGACACTACCGGTCTCTACAGTCAGCTCCCACCCCATGCAGAACAGGGCGATAGGAGGGGTCCCACACCCCAGAATCTTGAAACTTAGATGATGGGTGAGCACTGGAAGGGATCACACAGATAGAGGTGTGTTCAGCCATTTATAAAGTTTCTTCTAGAAGGAAGTGATGTCCATTTCTCTGATATACCATGTTCTGCTTGCATTAAAATTTCTGCATGATGGGACCTCACTAGAAGGTGAGCATTGGAGGCAGGGAATGCATCCTACTTACCTCTGTGTCTATAGCATCAGATGAGTGCCAGGTCCTTGGCATGTGCTCCAGGGGCTGAGGAAAGATGAAGGTGGGCTGGTCAGGACACTATCCCCAGGCGATGCTTAGTCCGTAACTAGAAGTTGCTATCATCTTAACCGTTTATTGAGCATATAGTGTGTGCTGGGCACTCTGTGGAGCCCTTTGATGCATCCTCTCATGACTCCTCATTGCAACCTGGGCACTGGAACGCACGTTTCTCCCAGGACTCACCCAGAGATTATCTGACCCTGAAAGTCCCGCTCTTCCCTCCAAGCCCCACAGCCTGCCATGACGTGGCACTGGGGCTGAAAGCAAGGAGGGTTAACACTCAAAGGGAGTAACAGCATGCACACCAGTTCTAAACAGACAGTTCCATTGCCATCAACTTATTGAACCCTATATGGTCAGCTGTTCCCTAAACTTATTTATACTAAGGAAGATGCTCATTGATCTTCCAGCAGCCTGGATTATCAACCCAGATTTACAATTTCACACCTAATGTCGAGAAAATGAGGTGCAGTTTTTTCACTGGTTTCCAGATTGGCAGCAATGAACATATGCATACAAACACATCAGTGTGTATATATATACAATAGATATAAGACAATAATTACAAGATGTATGTTTCAGAATACACAAATTGCATTCTGGAAGAAAGGCTAATATTGACATATTTGTCACTGTTGTTTTAAAGTCTATGATTTTAATGGCTTACGACTTCCCTTTGCACTTAGCAAAGATTTAGAGGATGACTACTCACACCTTTTGCAGCCATTCAGAAGACTATGTGAATGGTGCAATTCTGAGGTTGTACGTCTAGCCATGCACTCAGGTAGGTTTCTCCTGCAATCCGTGAACATCTGAGTAGATGGCAGAAAGCATGCAATCCTCATGGAAGTCTTCCAGGAATATCTGCTTTGCATGTGGAGCGAGAGGACAAAATCAGGGGAGGAAAGCAGACTGCAGAAAAAAGGCCGGGGCCGGAGGGAAACAGACACGGAGAACAGACAACCTGTCCACGGAGCACACTCCTGGCACAGGTCACACTGTGATATGGTTTCCTGAATGAATGCAAGGTGAGCCTTGTTTTTGGCCCCAGCACCTTGGCAACCGTAGTTGGGATTGGACGGCTGTCCCCACCCCACCCTACTCTGAGGTCTTTGAGGTCCAGGCAGTGCCTCTGGCTGCTTTATCCCGGGGTCTCAGCCAGTGAGCTTGGAAAGCACAGGACGATGAGAAAAGGAGGGATGCCCCCAGCCATGGGATTCACAGCTGCATCCCCCGAAGCACTGGCCACAGGTCATCTGCCAGTCCTGCCAGTCCCCTAGCTCATGTGGCTGTGGCTCCTGCCTCACAGGGTGCTGCCCCCCAATTTTGACAGACAGGTGCAGGAGAATCAGTCAGCAGATAATCATGCTCCCCAGGCCCTTTGGGGCTGGTCCTGACAGGTGTCCACTGCCTTTCCGGGTCAACACTTTATGTCCAGTGCAAGCGTGGAGCTCGAACAGATGGAGCTCCCAGCAGTTATTCACAGAAACACCTTCTTGGGCATGTGAGAGGGCCCTTCTACCTGTGTACTGTCTGGAGCGGGGCTCCCCATAAGCAGAGCCCCAGCCGCGCCCTGTCCCGCTGCCCCGCAAGGGAGCCTGACGTGCTTGCGGCCCGTCGCAGAGGTGACCGTGGCTTCAGAACTGGCTGCCCCATCTCAGATTTTCCTTCAAAAGTTCAGGAACCATCTCATTAAATCTTTGGACCTCGGTGTATAGAATGCTTTCCCTTTTCCTAGCTGACCTTAAGCGGTTTGGAAGATGAGTGCCTTGTTTAAGCCAGAAAACCCAGCCAATTGTCACAGCACTCAACAGTGACAAAAGAATTGCAGACTTGGGAATGTATCAGCTCTAAGTGGAAAGAAGTAAAAGGAATTCCCTTCCTGCTTCAACAAGAGGTGAGCGTGACGAGGTTCTCACCCAGCTGAACACACTTTTATCCTAAGTGGGTTTCTATCAATGCGCTCTTTCCTTCAGTCTGCTGTGAAAGGGCCACCTCCTCCCTGGGGCCCTCCACGGCTGCCCTTGCCAAGGGTGCCCATCCTTCTCAGAGTGCTTTCTGTGTCGGCCATCCAGGGACCGTAAGGGTTCTTCCCCAAAACGATGCCCTTAAGCTACCTCCTGAACCTAATCTCTACTTGGATGTCCGAAATAAGGACTGGGGAAAAAACCTCAGCATATAAAGCTTCTATTTTAAATTTTGCCTCTATTTTCACTGTTGCTGTCACACTTCCATGTCTGCGGTGGAAAAACAAAGTTGAAAATGATTTGCTGGACTTGAGCGTAAAGTGATGCAATGTAATTAAGGCCCGAAATTTCCCTTAAAGATTTAAATTATCTGCATTGGCCACCAACACATCCCAAGTTAGCTGGATAATTCTCAACACTTCATTTCACTAACGACCTTCCAATGAGCTTAACGGGCTTGGCGCTCTACAAGCTGAGTGCACCCCATGATGCCAGCACACGGAGCGGTTCTGGTCACGGGGCCCTGCGCCCAGACATTGCCGGGGCCTGTACCCTCACTTCTGGGGGTCGCCACTCGCGAGCTGCTGAAAAGCTCTTGCCAACATGCCCTGCTTCTGGAAGGCGGGAAGCTCATTACAAAGAGATCTCCTCCCCGAGGCCCCCTGTTGTCCGTTTTCAGGGGAACCAAACGAGACCCATAAGATCGACAAATGGAGACACCACCAGCTCAGAGAAAGGGGTTCCAGATGTAACGAGCAAGGCGCGGTGCTCGCTTCCTCGGTGCCGAATTAGCTCCCCTGAATATGTTCTGTTGCCTCCCGCTGTTCCTGCAGAGAACCGAAATGCTGGAGGTCTTGGCAGCACGTCTCTGGTTCAGATTAGATGATCCTGAGTCACAGTTTGTCAGAAGCTGCCTTCGAAGTCAATATTGCTAATGCCAACAAAAAGCATCTCCCATTTATTAGTATTTCCTGTGCCCCAAATGGTACCCTGAGCATCATACAGCTCTTGACAACCACTCCAGGAGGGAGGTGGCTTGACCGTATTTTAGAAAACACGGTTGAGGGTCTCCAATTCCCCTAGTGACAGAGCTGCTGTGCAGGAGAGCTGGGGTTGGAGGTGACATCTGGATCAGCATGGGCTCGGGAGCAGCACTGTGGGACGCTGCACATTCCTCCCAGCATTTCTGGAGCCAGCGCACTTGGGGCAGCCACCGTGGACCAGGCACCATGCGGGATGGAGACAGGAGATGTGAGGGCGTATGTGTCAGCGAGGAGGAGTGCACGGTGCATGCCCACATCTGCCCGCGATGCGCTGTCCCTTGCCTTCTCCAAATCTCTGCTCGTGGCATCCACTCCATCGGAAACACCCTTGCCCTGGTTCCTCCAATCAAATCCTTTACAACCCATGGGCTTTCATCACAGGCCATCTGTCTGTGAAGCCTTGAACACAGCTGGACAGGACCTTTGTCTACCTGGAGCACATGGAGCCCTCCCCATCTCCCCAGCGCACCTGCGCCGTGCTGACTGATGTCGTCTCTGCTGGTTAGCCATTCAGTTCGGGTCAACAGACGTCTCGGGCACCACTGCACAGACTAAAGAAAGAAGCAGGCCCACTGTCCATGGACCTAGTCTGTGGAATGGTGGGTGCAGAGACAGACAATTCTGGAGTGGGGAGCACGTCCTCTGAGGGAGACCCACGGGGACTTGGTTTGGCCTGGGGCTTCGGGAATGTACCCTGGAGTCACAGACACCTCACTGAAGGAAGTCCTGCAGCGAGTCACCCAGGTGTGTGATGGGGGTGGGGGAGGGGAGTTTCCAGGAGAGGAGGCTGCAGGAGGAACGCTTGCCCCAGAGTGGCACCCAGTCTGCCTTTACGGCATCAGGAGGGAAGTGAAGAGCTGGGGACACGGGAGGGGTGCAGAGGAGATGCGAGTGGACCTCCAGCCTCCTGCTAAGGGCTCCCATTTTGTCCTGCAGGTGATAAAGGCCACCGAGGACTTCCGAGTGGAGTTCCAATATCGGGTTTCCGTTGAAATGGACCTCTCTGGTGAGGATGACGCAGCGGCAATGGGTGGAGAACGGGGAGGGAGAGGAGCAGCACGAGATGTCAAGAGGCAATATGGCTCCCCGTTGACAAACAGCCTCTGGGCCTGAATTCTGCCCCCTCCCCACCCCCCACCAACCATGAAGTCGCATACACTATGTGCCTCAGTCTCTTTGCTTGTTCAATGGTATTTTCCTCCCTCAAGGAGTCAATATATAAATGAAATGTATAGGGTCTGCCCCAGTGGCGTGGTGGTGAAGTTTGTGCATTCCACTTCAGCGGCCCAGGGTTCATAGGTTCAGATCCCAGGCATGGATCTAGCACCACTCATCAAGCCATGCGGTGGCAGCATCCTACATAAAATAGAGGAAGACTGGCACAGAGGTTATCTTAGTGACAATCTTCCTCAAGCAAAAAGAGGAAGATTGGCAACGGATATTAGCTCAGGGCTAATTTTCCTCACAAAAAAAAAAAGAAAAAAATGTGTTACCATTGCTCAAGTGTTTGGCATAGTACTTGGTTGTGTGTAGAAAGATCTTTGTATGTGATTATTGAATAAACAACAGAAATCCAGGGGAGAGACATCAGTGTCCAGGGTTGCAGTATCTTTTCTCTCCTCTATTAGCCCACACAGAGTTTGAGGGGAAGGACGATGTCATTTTATTCTTACTCCTAATTTTCTGCTCTTCCTGTGTCAAAAGTGAGATTCCTGGGAAATGGCTCTGGTGCCCAGAGTGGTGTGCAGGACCTCACTGGAGAAGGCTCCGGGAAACAAGACGTGTGGAGGATGAGGGCAGCGTGGAAAGGATGCCTTTGCAACAAAGGACTCGCTGATCCCCTAGGTGGGGTGGGGTGTCGGGAGCTGGGGTGACCCTTCGGCAGCACCCCTCCTTGATGTCAGGGTCACTGGCTGGTCACTGAATGTGTGCTGCCCCTGGATTGCTCAGGTCTGTGCCTCAGGCAACTTCCTCTGCTAGGGGCGTTTCCGGAGCAGAACTAAGCAGACAGCTGGCAGCAGACACTGCTCGTGGCAGCTGAGGATTCACCGTCTCAGCCCTGAAGCGGCTCTGACTGCACACCACAGCCGTCCCCACAGTCCGTCCCTTGCCCTGCTCACATCCACCTGCTCCAGATGCTGATTCCTCTCATCTGGGAGCAGCATCCCGCCATGAGGCCTGGTCTCCTTTCCTGGCAAAATTTGTAAAAGGAGGGTTAAGAGGGCAAAATTTAGCCTTCACCACTGCAGCTGGACTCAAATCCGCAAGTGCATCATCTTCTCCTCCTCCTCACCAGAGATTCCCCTGCCCTCTGCTGGCAGCGTGGCAAGCCCAGGTGATTGACCTGCGGGGGGACCCACGGCCGCATCGGAGAAGCCTTCCTCGCTGGTGACCATGCTCTTCTCAGTCTGTGACTGCAGCATTGGTCCACTTGCTGTCAAGTTTAATCTGTTGAGTTTAAAAAGGTGTCCTCGAGCATCAGCTGGGTGTCCCAGAGCATCGGCTGGGTGTCCCAGAGGATCAGCTGGGTGTCCCAGAGCATTGGCTGGGTGTCCCAGAGCAACGGCTGGGTGTCCCAGAGGATCGGCTGGGTGTCCCAGAGCATCAGCTGGGTGTCCCAGAGCATCAGCTGGGTGTCCCAGAGGATCAGTTGGGTGTCCTAGAGGATCAGCTGGATCGAGGAACCCAAAACTTCCACATGACAGCCAGAGCTAAAAGGGTAAGGTACTCTGTGAGTCCCCAGTGGAACTAGTCCCTGTGTGTGAACTAAGAGCATCAGACCCACAGGACCCACAGCTGTAGAACAGCGGGTTCAGATGCCCAGAGTTGGTCACCGGGAGGGCTGGTAAGAAGGGCCACTCTGACTTAGGATTCTGCCGAGGGACCACCCCTAGGATTCTACTGAGGATAAGGCACCATGTTCTAATCATCGATTTAGAGTGTAGACTGTGTCCTGGACGCATGAGGCCCACCCTACAGGGCACCTCATAGCTAGAATTTCAGTTGCCTGGTCAAAAGGTTGTTCCTCAGTCTATCAGGGTGACAGCATGCAAGGGAACTGGTGGGTCCTGTGGCCAGCTGCCCACACCACACTTACTTTGTTCTAAAGTGGGTCCCTTGGTCTCACGTGATGTTAAGTGGGTCCCCGTGCCAGTGCCTCAGACCCTGCAAAGGCCTTAGATGGTGGTGCTGGCTGAGGTCCTGCTAGCAGGGCAGAGAAACCCTACCAAGAACATGAATTAATTCCAAGAGAGAAGAATCCCTTTCCCGGGGTTGGAAGAAGTCCAGTGCCATCTCAACTTGACACCATATACACAGTTGGTCTCCTCAAGTGATGGTGCCATGTCAGTGTTGGTCAGGATTGACTCAGGATTGGTCTCTCCCACTGACGATTGGACATTTGGCAGCAGAAGAACTGAACCAGCCTTGGTGAGTGGGATTCCATGTTCTTGGGTCCACACTGAGCCTCCATCCCTCCATCCCAAATTCTGTTTCTTTGGTTATTCAGTGCCTTTCCCATGGTGGATGCCCTTGGGTGAATGTTGACATGCAACACAACGACCTTCACACTTTGACTCCAATCCTGTAGGTCTACCTATGTGCCTCTATACACCCCAGGTCTTCTGGCATCTGATCTTCTGCTATTTCTCTGGCCAGCCCTTGACTAACCAGCCAAACCATTTGTTTGCCACTGCCCATGAGTCTATATATATTCTTACCCAGGTTGCTCTACTTTCCATACAAATCAGAAATCCAGGTGCATCTCCTGAGACTCTGCCCATTGCGAGGATGTGCCCCTCTCTGTCCTTCGGGGCCACTCCTGAGGTGGCTGTAGTGCAGCTGCAGACCCTTTGGCTTGCACACGTGTACCAGGCCAACCCATTGTGAACCAAGCTCAACCTCTTCCTCCATCATCAGCTTCCCCTAAGGGAGTCGTCATGTAGCCACAGATCTGAGCTGGTTGAAAGGTTCTGGTGCATCGATGATGAAGACACAGGGGTTCTAGTCATCTGCTTTGCAACCTACTGGCACTCGATGGCCCTGCTCATGCCTGAAACAAGACGTATCATTTCCATCTTACAACAGATCACTGTCAGGCCAGCCAAATGTGTGAGATGTTGGGTCCTACGGGATGCAGCTCACAGGAAGCTCTGGCCTCATGGCCCATTGATCTCAGGCCTCCATCTCTACCACGGACCATTAGCATCACAGAAGCTGCTCTTGCATCTATGATAGAAGGCAGGGCTGGGTTCCAGAGTCCTAGTGTGTGTGATGAGATTCTCCTGTGGGTTTCACATAAGCTCCACACAGTGTTGTGTCTCTCAGAGACGCCTCTCACGCCACAGATTCCTCCCCTTTCTGTGGCCCAAACCGCAGGGGCATCTGCAACGCAGCCTGGGCCTTCTAAAGAGCTTTCTCCTCCTCTGGGCCCCACTCAGAGCTGGCAGCCTTCTGTGACACTTGACAAACGAGTCAGAAAAGTTCCCCAGGTGTGGAATGTACTGCCTCCAGAACGCGAAGAGATCCACCAGACACTGCGCCTCCTTCTTAATGGTGAGGGGTTAAGATGAAATAATTTTTCCTTTGTTTTAAAGGGGGTGCCCCCAATATGCCCCAGACAGCTAGACCTTTAAACGTTTCCCTAATGTGGCAGATCCCCAATCTTTGCTGGGATCACCTCCCACCCTCTGAAGCCCAAGTGTCCTACCAGAGCCTCCAACAGTCTTGCTTCATCATGATGATCTCTTTTATTAACAATGTCACTGATAAAGTGGACCATTGATATGTTCTACAAAGGACCACATTGTCCAGGCCTCTTCACACTCTGTCATAATAGAGGGTGAGAGTTAATATAGTCCTGGGGCAAGACCAAAAATGTGCACTGTAGCCCATATCCCATGCTGCAACAAGCTTCTGGCCCTCCTTTTTGACAGAGATACAAAATAGCATTGCCAGATCAGTGGCCATATGCAACATGCCTGAATCCACTTTAACACGCTCTAGCAAAGACATCACACCTGCTGCTGCCATGGAAATTGGGCTGCTACTTGGTTTGGTTTGCAGCGTCCTCTGAGACATGCCTCATTTTTGTGGAAGCCTGACTGTGAATTACCTGGGGACATGTAGGGACCACTGCCTCCACAAGATTTGGTCTTCAGGGGGTACTAATTCTACCCTTCTCCCCGATGGCACCCCCACCTCCCATGTGCTCTCTTGTTTTGGATTTCCCGTCCTGGCTCCAGGAGGGCGTTCCTCTTGGGTTTCCCCACTCATGGCTCACGTGATGCAGGTCAAGGAACCAGTGTGGGGTTTTGCCGCTACAGAGGATGTGCATCCCCGTTGTTCATCTGGGGCCTGGGGAACTTATTGATGGGTGGGTCCATGGGCACGGAAGACCCACTGTAAGCTGACTCTGACCAGGACTCTATTTTAATAATCGGGCACCCACGTACCTCCACTCTTACAGGGACGCCGTGGTGATGTTTCAGTTTCCTGGCTATCAGTGTGGACTCAAAGGTCCTCAGAATCTTTGGGATTTTCCTTGCCCCGTTGTACAGTTAGTCAAGGAAAGCTCTGTTGACGCCTCCTGGGAAGGCCCCAGGGAATCACTGCCATACCCACTCGCCATGCTGCAGGCTGCTCCTCAGGGGGCACAGCCTCTTCTTTGGCCAATACATTCTAGGTCAAAAAACAGCTTCTAGTGCAAAATCTGAGCCAGGGATTGTGATGTGGCATTGAGCTGGCTGCCCACAGCTCTCAGATTCTTCAGCCTTGCTTTCTTGAGTATAAGCTGAGGGATGCCCCTATTGGCTGCCCTGCCATCTTTCCCTGGTATGCCACGTTGTCTTGACCATCTCCAGAGCTCTCTGCAGGTTGGGCCCTCCTGCCTCACACTCCAACGTTCCCCGGCTTTCTGTTAAGTACACCCACCATGTGTCTGACAGGTGAGAACCACCACCTGGCCCCCCCATCCGACAGTTATCAGGGGTCCCAGCTGCATAACAACATCTGCTACAGCAGCCTGTTGTAGGGAGGACAGCCACCGCCGTGCTTCTCCTTGGGGGACACAGTGGCCTGGCTGGTTTCTGACCATGCTTAGCGTGTCTACTCTGTGATGCCCGTTCTCTGAGACTTTTGATCCCTCCTCTGCCATCTGCCCCAGAGAAAGTCATCTCTACTCCACTTAGTGTGAGTCACGGCCTTTTCCAAGCTCTCTGTAGCCTATAAGGTGGTATATTAGCACTGTCTCATGGGGGGCTTTGCCAGGGTGTTCAATGTCACTTTGTGGGATAAGGCCTCTATTTACGTAAAATCTCCCTTATTTAAGTTTATATTCTATGCCCCTTGACTCAACCCCCTCGGGACCCATTCCCAGGCTCAGACCACTGAGTCAGTCACTGGCTCAGGCCAGTGTATGTTGGCCAGTCCTGCAGCTCCTTGTTGAGGGGTCTTTCCTTCTCCCAGCAGACTCAGCTGCTCCCTGGGCAGGTTACAGGGGAGGAGGGGGGAACACATAAGGATGTGTGTGTGTGTGTGTGTGTGAACTTGTGTGTGCACACCCATGCATGTGTGTATGTGTGTGTGGGTCTTAGAGAAGCTTCTGCGTCATCCTTAATCAAGGTGAAGGTGTTGGCTTTCAGTAGGGAAGAGTCGGCTACTTCTGAGGCCCAAAGCGTCCAGGAATGTGAGAATCTGAGATTTTCAAGTGCATTGACCCGAAGGTCCCACTTGAGTCTCGTGTCCCGTTTCTTACCGATGAAGATGGGGCCTGACCTTGTGTAGCAAGCTCGCCGGAGCTGAGTGTTCGCTTGCTCTGGAACTCTGTTATTCTTCCCAGTCCTGAGGATGAGCCTCCATTTATCTGCCCGCCATCTGCAGGTGAGCAGAGACCCTTTGTTTGTGGCACAGGAGCCCCTCCAGCTCTCACACTTTGCCTCAAAGTGTTGATCAGCTAGGCTCAGCTTTTCCTGTCTTTCTTCAGGGCATTGAGGGCCTCCAGCATCCACCATCCAGGTCCAGCACCCTGGTCCCAAGGCTGGTCCAGGCAGTGTCCACTCCATCCTCCTCTGCTGCTTGGCATTTGTGAGGACTTGGCAAATACCTCAGACAACAGACCTCAATTGAAAGAATGGAGAAGTGACAAGGGCGAGAGGAAGACACAAGGGGTCTCTCCCTTTTGTCCTAAAGGTGAATTTCAAAAGTGAGTCCATCAGCTGTAGATAGATTCTTAATGGTTTCTTTTGTCTGATCCCTATTCCCATCACACTGAGAGAGATTCTCTATCTTATCTTCTCTGGGTCCTTATAAAAGACTGCCCAAACTTCTCATGGGTTTCTTTGAGATGGTTGAACAATCTCTTTTCATGGAAAAAAATGGCCCTGTTTTTATTTTAAATAACAGTTTTCCCAACTCTACTTTCATTTTGGAATAAACAAGAATGTGTTTGGCTAGAGAAGGTATTTGTATGTGTTGGTTGGTTTTGAATTATGCGGACTTAGTGTTCCTCAAGTTTTACTCTGTTTACTAGCACTTAGCAGAGCTTATCCATTCCAGCCCCAACGAAGATGCCTGGAACATGGACTCATGTACCCCCTACCCTGAGCCTGTTGATCATGAAGCACCCCTGCCCGCTGCCAGGCCTTGCGGGAAAGGTTTTTGAGTCTCTGACATGAGGACCGTCCTTCTGTTTCCCCAACATTAGAGTCTGTCCTACCCTTGCTGAGGAGAATTGCTCTTCTCTCTCCAAATGACAGAATCTCTGACTTCCCAGTTGGCAATAATTTCAGCAAAACCGTGCTGGTCTTCCCCCGGTCAGTTATCATTAGCTCTTTGGGATTACATTAAATAATACGGTAAACCTACTAGTCCAGAGCCGTCTACGTTCTAACACCTGTGTGGTCAGGGTCCTAGGTCAGTGGCCTTACAGGGTTGATATCCTATCTGAACTTAATCAAATATTAGGAGAGGTTGGGGTCCCTGAGCCTCCAAAAGCTTCTTAGAGAATTGCTACACAGGAGAAGGGTCGTGAGTGCCAACTGAGGAGCAGTGAGCTGTTGTCCAGCCAGTGGGCACAGCAGTGGTCACTGAAGAAGGCCACTATTGCTGCCGTGAAGTAAAGCCCAAAGTGAGGACCAGCCCCCCAGGGCATACTGAGCAGTTGCCCCGTGCCTGCACGGTTCCTGAGCTGGGATTTGGATGTGTATGGACAGGAGAAGCCCTATTCTCCCATCTACACTCAAGTCCAGGACCAAGGGAGGAAGGTTCCAGAACCAGCCCTCCTGGAGCCAGCTTGTTACCCACAGTCACCTTCCACCTGGTCACCATTTGCGCTTGCTAATGTCAGACTCTTTGGGGACATGTGGGTTAGCGGAGGCATTCTGCCTCCTCCATGAGGTCAAGGGGCGGGAGGGAAGGACAGCGATGGTGCAGCCTGCATGAGGGCTGAGAGTCCTTCAGGGCAGCATCTCAGAGGGTCCCTGCTGGGGCGCATCCCGTCCCCGGGCTGGGCTGGCGTCACCTCGGGTCAGAGTCTGTTTGCTCTCACATCCAACTATTCCTTCCCATCCCAGCTCTGTTTGGGACCCCAGGGTGGCAACCATTCCACTACATTTCTTGGATGCCTTCCTGCTGGGATTTTGCTGATGGGCAACACTGGAGGGAGCAGGCGGGGAGAATCCAGGTCTTTCAGCAGTGGCTCCATCTCCTCTGTGGTCCCAGCTCATGGCTGGATTCCCACTAGGGCTCTACCTCACTGGATGGCCGCTTCTCCGTGGCTGCCTGCCAGGAGTCTCTCCCATGCCCTCTGTCAGCCCCAAGGTCACAGCCCCTGGGCTCTGGTCCCACCTTCTCCTGCAGTGGCTGGTTGTCACCCCGGACAGTTGTTCATCTCAGGGTGCCACCTTCCCTGTTTGCAGCACTTTCGGTACCCAGTCCCCACATATTCTGAACCCTCTGGGGCAGGCTCTGTTTCCTAACCAGGCCCAGCTGGCAACCTCCTTGCATCCCACAAGGGGAGGATGATGGCCGGGGCAGCTCTGTGGGATGTCTCAGCTAAGGTGTTTACAGAACAAGGGCAGTGGTTCGGGCAGGTGCCCCCCACACCCCAAGCCTGGGCCCTCACCGCAGAAGTCTCCCCCCCAGCCTGAGCTGTGGGGAATCCCAGAGCGGGTCAGACTCACACAAGGACTGACAAGGTGGCTTTTCTCTTCCTAATGGTAAATTTGTAATGTTGGTTCTCCAGAACTCTCTTTACGCTCAAGATGCTTTTTATTTGGAAAAGGGACAAAAGGACAGCTGAGGTTGCCAATAGAATGGCCATCTGTGACAATGATCATTCCTATCCTTGGTCTGACGTGATTATCAGGCACCCAGGAAGCCGGCAGAGGAGAGACGGGCCTTGGCATCGCCCATCTGCTTCACCCCAGGCACGTCGCCTTTCTCTTCCTGTGTAGACAGTCGGGGCCCAATCTGAGACCAGAACCGGTGGGAGCGTTCATCACTCTCTGACTCTGGAAACTGTGTCTAGAAGGGTCAAGGGACGCCTCATCAAAGCTTGTCCTACAGAACTTCGCTTTGACCACCACCCAGAAAGGAGCCATTCCGATCTGCTCCCAGCTGGTGTCACAGGCAGAGGAACAGGGAGCCAAAGACTGCTTTAAATCACCCTTGTGTGGATCTTCAGGGAAGAAAGGATGTTAAAAAGGGAACGGGGCTGTGACGGGGCCGCGGAGGGGCCCCCCTGCACTGTCCTCTCCCGGGGCCTCGGTAGCAGACATTATGTCAATCTGAGTGGGAGAAGGTACTGTCTTGGTGAGCAGTTAGGATGGAAAAAAATCCAAGCAGCCACTTTGAATGTGTCGCCATGCTTTTCTGAGAACTTTTGTTTAAATTATGCGCAATTTGCTTGAGGGACTCAATTGCCTGTCAGGAAACAAATGAAGGCTTTTGTCACATTTGTCTCTCAAAGTTGTTTACATCATTGGATGCAATGCACGTGGAGGACTCCTTGTCAGGTGGTAGCTGGCATTGCAGACCTACGCAGATCTGCAGCCCGGAACACACATAGGGGGCCCTTCTCCCCACGAGTGAAGGATCGAGGCTGCCTTTCGGCACCTGGATCTTGCCAACGTCCTGCCTTTGATATTCTTCCTTCTGCTGTGCTTCCCCTCCTCCTTTCCCTGTTACCCTCAACACTCGGCTTCTCCACATTCACACCTGCACACCCACACTCACATGCTCACACTCACACCCACACACGCCTGCACCCACATACACACACCTACGTGCACACACCTACGCTGAAATGCACGCACATATGCACCCACACACAAACCCCCACACACAGGCACACACGCAGCAGACCGATAAAGGTCATTCTTCAAGGCCTGTCTGACTTCCCACCTGGCCAGGGAGCTTTGGTCAGGAACTGGGTAGGTGGGCGTGTAGGTCAGGGGTCACCCGTTCCTCCTCAACCTTGCTCAGGACTTGGTCTCCACTTTGTTCTTACAAGTGATGATCAAGTTGCAGAAAGGAAACAGAAGGGGGCGAGCATCTGGAGAATCTGCGGCCCTGAAGAAGGGACTTTGTGAAGGCATGGTCCCACACCAGTGACAATTACGCTGTCAACCAGCTCGTTAGGCATGTCCGGGGGACACAGCTTCTATTCTGACCCCAGTTCCTGCAAGACACAGAAGGGAGAAAGTTTCCTGCTCCTATCACCCCATTGTTGGGTTGGGGAAGAACTGGTCCCAGAGCAGAGGTCATGAGGGGCTCAGAGGCCAGGGTGGGGCAGACAGCCCTTACTCCTCACTGCTCAACTGGCTCGCCACAGCACTTCGCCAAACCCGTGTCCTTGGCCTGGGTGGCCGCCTCACAGTGCTCCTGCTGGAGCTGGAGAGAGGGGAGGAGGCTGGAGGGGGCCCCAGCACGACTCACGAGTGGAGTCCCTGCCACCCACTCCTTGATGGCTGGGGTCACCAAAGCCAGGCACTGGAGGTCCAGAGCCAGCCCTCTCAGGACAGGAAGTCACCATCAGCCTCCCCAGCAAGAACCAGCACCACCCATGAGCTCAACACCGAGTGTGTCAGAAAGAAGCACCAGGACCCCTTGTCGCCAGAGCCATACACAACCCAGGGGCTTGCAAAGTGGGGCCCCTGGCCAGCAGCAGCAGGGACACCCAGAATTTGTTAAAAATGCAAATTCTCCAGCCCCACTCAGGACCTACTGGAGCAGCGACATCTCCCTGCAATCTGTGTTCATCAAGCTCTCCAGGCAAGTTGGATGCAGAGTCACATTTGAGACCCACGCCCCAAGCCTTCTCCCCCCACCCGCAGCTTTCCTTTCCACCAGAACAAACCTCCGCCTGAGGCTTCACGTTGTGCACCCTGAGCGCTTCCACTCTCAACAGTTGTGTATTCTTCTTTGGCTTAGAGATGCTCACCTGTCTGCCTCGTTCCCCCGATAGGATGCAAGGTTCTGGGGGCCAAAATCATGTCTTCTTCCCACTGCCCCATTCAAAGCACAGTGTGCTGAGCACCACGCACGCATTAGACAGAAAAAGAAGGAAAGTTCAGAAACCTGAGAGAACAGGTGTGTGATTCAAGTGTGAATGTGCCTTGGTGAAATAATCTTTATAGATGAAAGAAACTGTCTGAGTGTCCTACACAGCACCACAGAAAAAGAAGGGGCCAACAAACAGTTTCCTCTTAGTGTCCCTGCCAACAAAACAGAGGGAAGCTAATGAAAAGCACAATAGGAACAGCTGATCTCCACCCGCCCACACGCTCACCGCATTCAACTACCTACCCACTCTAACCTGGATCACGTAGAGTCAGAGTTTGTTTAAATGGTCAAGTTGGGTCACATGACAAACTTAAATGGATGACATGTCACAGGTAATGCCACTTCCACCTGTGATGACACCCAGGAATGGAGTCTGGGACGCGGCTTTGCTGCACGGTCGGGTGTTGGTCTAACTGTGAGACCTCAGGAAGCTGGGTTCCATGTGGAGTTGGACACCGGTCCTGAACCCCTGCCAGAACCCCGATAAAGTCTTTCCTTCCCCCCTCACCGAGGACACAGATGCTAGAAACACCACAGACTTGATATGGCCAATGGCCCTTGGCAGGTCCAGGAGCATCGATGTCAGGCAGGGGTTCCTCACGGGACGATTGCAAAAGGAATAGGATCTCGGGGAGCCATTCCTGCAGTGCTGCAGCCCAAGGCACGACATTCTCTGCTTTTGTTCAAACTCTGAGACCCACTGGCATCTTCCCACTGTCCAGGATGAGAAAAAGTGTCTCCATGTCTTTCGTTAAAAATATGTCATACCGGACACTTTTCATCGCCTGTGCAGAACTTCCAACTTCTGTTATGAAGCGCTCCCAAGAACAATGACGCCAACAAGTGACTCAGCGGACCTCTGAGCTCTCCAACAAAGCATTTAAGTAGGAAAAGAGAGCTGCTCAGGGGAGACTGCACAGGCAAAAAAAATAATAACATGAACACTGAAAATAACAGTAAACATTAAAAGTATGCTTAAAGCAGAGTTTGCCAGGTGGAAGTGGAGACAGCCCTGGAAATCAGGAACCCCAATATTTAGTCTTCATTCTTGCGATGACCAGCTTGTCAGTTTCTACAAGCCAAGTTTGTCATTTGATGCATAAACTAAAAAACAAAATTCACTTATTCTTTTATTTATATGATGTAAATGACATAAATGTATGGAAAAATTTTCATGAAACTTTCTCCTTCTTCCTTCAATTTTTGTAAAATGATATTCTACACTCATCACCTTTCCAATTTATTCTGACTAATCGCCAAATTTCATTTGCAAATTGGATACCGAAACCTAAAACACGACAAAATTGGATTTTTTTTCCTTGAAAAGAAATTAAAGCTCAGACTTCCTTTCGATCAAACCAAGCTACACACGACACTTCATATAGAGCTCAACTTCAGCGCTCGCCACTTTGAACTGGAATTTTTGGTAGATATTTTGGTTTGCCCCCAAAATGCAATGTTGGGCACCCAGCGTTTATGGGGCCGATGCTGGCGATCACGTGCATGCTGTGCTCCTTGGGTTTCACTCAGCCATTTATCCCTGAGGTGCCCCAGGACATTCATTTGCTCCGCTGACTGTGGAGGTGGGGCTGAGGTCCATCTGTACCACTGCTGTTTCGCTTCTGCTGTCATGATAGCGGCTTCAGAAGCAGGGCCCAGGCCAAGCTTTCTGCACGTAGGTCTTTGTAATGGAACACTGAGGTCTTGCTCACCAACGTCCTACGTCAGAGGGCCTCCAGGAGGCTTCTGAGAGAGGTCTCGGCCCTCCCCGAGGTTCGCCGCAACCACCTTGCCCTCCAGGTGTGTGATGAGGTGGTGGATGCCAACCCTGGCTTCCTCTCAGGGCCAACCTCTCACCCAAGCCGGATAGAGACACCATGACGGCCCCCGTGTTCTCTGTTCTGCCAGAGGAGGAGCAACTGCAGGCGTGTCGTTGAGTGTGAAGCAGGCGCTGTGCAGAAAACGATCCTAGGTGCAAAAACAACACACGAGAGCAGCTGCACCCATCGATGCTAATTCCACGTGTGCAGAGCCACACTCCAGTGGCTGGTGCTTTCCTGGTGACGAAGCAGAGGAAGGTGAGTGCTCGCCCCGGCCACCCAGCTATTTTTCTTGTGGAAGCTGAAGTTCTCGACTCCAAGTCACTTCCCCTCTGTGGATCTGGAGCGGAACTTAACTCCCACCACTTGAAGGGGACTGTCATCTGATGGTCTTTGCCAGTGCCACCCCAGGGTCCTCTCGGTGCCCACATGCTTCCAGCAGGCGAGGTCAAGTGGCCGCCTTGTTGTATGGTGGCGGGTCTGAGATGCTGACCCTGTGTCTGTGCAACGCTCCCTGAATTTGTTGCTATTTCTGTGCTGCCAGGTTACAGGTGGGGAACAGGACAGCCTCTGTGGGACAGGGGTTTGTTCTGACCCCGCAGGCAGGGCTGCAGGGCGACATGCTGGGGAAGGGACAGGACTTGAGCGCACAGCGCTTTTGCTCAGGAGCCTCAGGCTTCCCCCTGCCTCAGCAGCCGGACCAGGAGCTCCGAGCAGCAGGGGAGACAAAGACTGACGGGGCTTCTCTTAGAGGGCAGAGTGGGGGCGGACAGGCAGGGGCTCAAGGAGGCTGCTCCGGCCCCAGGTGACAGAGGCACACAAACTGGGGGAGACCAGGGCATCTTCCTGTTTCAGGAAGATGGAGGACCTCAGGGAACACAGGTGGACAGCTGTGGATTCCGCAGGAGGCTGCCCCCTTGTTGGGGGCACCAGGGCTACATAAAGGCCCGGTCGTCAGTGGATGAGGACCCTCATGGCTTTCCTGGCAGCAGGGACATCAAGGGGGGCCTGAGTGTAGGAAGAAAAGGATTGCTCCTGAGGAAGTGTAGGGTATTGTTGGGGCAGACATGGGCATTCCTGGAGGGTCTTACAGAAAAGAGAGACCCCACCTGGCGCCAGGAGACACCAGAGGCAGGACTCATGGGGCTCTGTCCCTCCTGCACCATCTGGACCCCTGACCAAGGAGGCCTCAGGACACCAGGTGGCCTCTCTGCTCCTTGTTCCTCTCAGAAGCCAGCCTTTCCAGCACACACATGCTTGGTACACTCTTCCTTTGGCTCTGAGCTCCTGAGAGGGCAGGAAACCATGGCAAGCGACAGTCTGACCCAGCAGGTGGCCCTTGACCTAGTAGATGGCCCCTGACCCAGTAGATGACCCCTCATCCCAGTAGATGATTCTGGTCCAGTAAATGACCCCTGATCCAGTAGTTGACTTCTGGCCTAGTAGATGATTCTGGCCCACTAATAACCCCTGGCCACTAAATGACGCCTGGCCCAGTAGGCGACTCCTGGCCCAGTAGATGACCCCTGGCCTGGTAGACGATGCCTGGCACAGTAGATGACCCCTGGATCAGTGGGGCTGCCCTGAAGCACTGTCATCCAGGAATCAGCTCAAGGCGAGCGATGCTTCAGCCCACAGTGACACTGGGAGAGCCCCAAGCTCACATCCTGGCTGAGCCCAGGGTCACATGGTATGTGCCTTTAACCTGCACAATCGCTGCCAGGGCAGACCCTCCTTGGCCCCCTGTGCCACACGCTTGGGGAGCTCAGACAGAAGAGGGCTCCGCCTGGAGGCAATTGAAGCTCTGGGCTGTGAGTCCTCGTAATGAACAGACTTCAGGATCCCCCCTATCCTCCCACACACACCAGCATGCTGACTTTTTTTTAGGATCTCGTTTAAAAAATTAATTCTGGGGCCGAAAGTAATGAACTAAAAAATTGCTCACAATATTCTGTCATGCATGTCCCTGAAGAAAGGGGTTATTGTGTAAAGTCGAGCAGACCCTGAGCTGCCATGGCATAAGTTAAACCACGCGAGACTTTATTTTAGGATAGAAAACATTCTAGCAGTGTTTCTCCCTTATAACATGAAACTTAATAACCTTTAGTGAACACATGGCGGGCTCCCATATGCCCACAATTTCCTCCAAGCGTGTTTCACCTGGGGGTCTCCCTCACGGTTGCCTGCCCCGGGATGGTCTCAGAACCCCTGCTGGGAAGGTCGGGTGCAGAGGCCCGGGACAGCTTCGGGCTTGTCTTACGCTTGGCTGAGAATGCACAACAGCCGTGAGATGCAGCCGGAAGCAGCACAATGACCTCTTCAGACGGACACCTTGGCAGCTGGGCAAGAACTTACACTGGGATTTGCTCCCCTCTCTAAAGTATCTTGGGGATTGAATAGATGACACACAAAAGTATGACGGGAAGATGATGGATTATGGGTCATAAGTCTTATTTCAGCCGTACCAAGAAAACATCGTACTTGTGTGTTACGATAATCCAATGGGTGGTTGGGAAGGAGCAGACGTGGGTTGCATTCTCAGATATGCCGCACACATACCCAGAACACGGAGAGGTGTAGACAGTGCTCAAGAAGCTATCACTAGGGGCTGGCCCGGTGGCACAGCGGTTAAGTCCGCATGTTCCGCTTCTCGGCAGCCAGGGGTTCCCCAGTTTGGATCCCGGGTGTGGACATGGCACCACTTGGCACGCCATGCTGTGGTAGGCATCCCATATAAAGTAGAGGAAGATGGGCACGATGTTAGCTCAGGGCCAGGCTTCCTCAGCAAAAAGAAGAGGACTGGCAGTAGTTAGCTCAGGGCTAATCTTCCTCAAAAAAAAAAAAAAAAAGAAGAAGCTATCACTAGATGCCCGTAGGATGGATCTCAGGGCACAAAATCTCTGTAAAAAGATGAGTTTGGTTTTCTGGCTTTGGTGTAGTGATACCACTTTGTCGAAGGTAAGATCCAGAACAGGAAAGAGAAAGTATTTCTTTTAGTATATAATGATTACTCATGCTTTTTCCTGTTTCTTTTTTTTCTAAATAATATTTATTAAAATAAGTTGGTGGTTGGTCCTTCTTAAAACAAAAATATACCACGCAATGTGATGTAAAAAGATATCAGTGCAATCTTAGAGCTCAATGTCATTCTCAGTGGTGAACAGAAAGAGATTTAAAGGTAGGCAAAAAGACGAAACTTGATGGGACAGTTCATATTTCTGAGATTGCTAAATACTATGAAAAGCATTTTTAGAGTGTGCTGGTGTTGTCTTTGTTCATTCACCCAATAAATAATTAGTCAGCGCACATGCTTTGGGAATTGAGTTGAGAACTGAGGACAAGACGATGAGCAAGTCAAACTAGATTTCTGCCTTCAGGAGCTTCAGAGCTAGTGATGAGGACCTACATGATCTCGTGTGATTTCAAGAATCCCATAATAAACATAAAATTACAGCTATGGTGACAGTATTTACTAGAGGGGGTTGTCCTGGTCTGGGACGTTGGGGGTGGCTTTGTGAGGGCAAGAGGATGAGGTAAGCTGAGATCTGAAGGAGGAGGGGTTGAGAAGGGGAGGACGGAGGACACCGCCTCTGGGAAGAGGAAACAGAAACTACAAGCGGGGTCACTAAAGAACCCTGAGCCAAGTTGGGGACCACAGGACACGCCTGCAAACGTGGCAAGTGGGGGCCAGGTCTGGAGGCAGTGGATGGACCATGGCATTGAGTAGTTATGGAAAGTGTTTAAATGGGGGTAACTTGATGCAATGTGTTGATCATCTGACCGCAGAATGAGCTCACATGAAGAGCTATTAGTTAGGAGGCCTGGGCCTTTGCCCAGTGAGAGACAGATCAGTGTGGACTAAGAGGAGGTCCAGAGAGACGTCAAGAAGAAAATGGATCAAGAGAAATTGAGGTGGCAAGAGCCACAGGCACGATGCTGGCTTCTGTGTGTAGGGTGAGGGCGAGGCACAATGGAGAACCCCCAGGTTTCCAGCCAAGAAACAGCATCGTGATGCTATTTGCCACACCAGGGAAGATGCCAAAGGTCCAGATTTGGGGAAGGAAGATAATGGAACATTTTCGGAGTGAACACCTTGGGCGTCTTCTCACAGAGGATTGGCACTTGGACAGACTCCCCAGAGACTAAAGCTGCAGTCCAGCTGAGAGTCAGGAAATGCTGTGAAGAGTAGTTAATGCATTCTTCACCTCACATGATTACCATTTTGTTACTGCTGTGGTGAGAATATCCAAACTCACTCTCATACCAACTTTCAAGTCCACAACACAGTATTGTTAACTGTAGTCACCACACTGTGCATTAGACCCCAGGACTTACTCATCTCATAGCTGAAAGTTAGTACCCTTTGACCAACATTTCCCCATTTCCCCCACCTCGAGCCACTGACAACCACCAAATAACTCTCTATTTCTGTGAGTTCAGCTTTTTTAGATTCCACACATAAATGAGATCATACAGTATTTGTCTTTCTCTGTCTGACTTATCTCACTGAGAATAATGCCCTTAAGGTCCATCCATGTTGTCGTAAATGGCAGGATTTCCTTCTTTTTTTAATAGTCCATTATATATATACAATGGAATATATGTGTGTGTGTATATTATATATGTGTGTGTGTGTGTATAATATATATATTTCACATTTTATCTATCCATTGATTCATTGATCGACACTTAGGTTATTCCCATGTCTTAACTATTGTGAATAATGCTGCAATGAACATGGGAGTGCGTATATCTCTTCAAGATAATGACTTTATTTCCTTGGGACGTGTACCTGGAAGTAGGATTGACAGATCAAATGTAGTTCTATTTTTGAGTTTTTGAAGAGCACCATACTGTTTTCCATAGTGGTTGCCCCAGTTTACATTCCCACCAACAGTGCACAAGGGTCCCCTTTTCTCCATATCCCCACCAGCATTGGCATCCTTGTCTTTTTGATAATAATTATTCCAACACATGTGAGATGATGTCTCTTGTGTGAGATGATGTCTCTTGTGGGTTTTGGTTTGCATTTCCCTGATGATTAGTGACATTGAGCACCTTTTCATGTCCTTGTTGGCCGTTTACATGTCTTCTTTGGAAAAATGTCTAGTAGCCTCTTCAAATGGTTGGCAGCAATGAAGGCATTCTTTCAACGCAAGGTTGACAATCATCTACTGTGTTCATTTCCTGTGGCTGCTGTAACAAATGACCACAAACTGGGTAGCTAAAAACAACAGAAGTTATTCTCTCAGAGTTCTGGAGGCTGGAAGAGAAAGATCAGCATGGGGTCTAATTCAGGGTGCCAGCAGGCCGAGTTCCTTCCAGGAGCTCAGGGGAAGCATCTGTTCCTGGGCTCTCCCACTGCTGGCCGCTGTCGGCATTCCCTGGTTTGTGGCCGCATCATTCCAATCTTTGTCTCCGTGGTCGTGTTGCTCCTCCTCTGTGTCTGTGTCAGAGCTCCCTCTGCTTTCCTTTTATAAAGGTACACATGACAGTATCTGGGACCCACCCAGATAATCTAAAATCTGCTCCTTGTATTCTGCAATATAAGATAACGTTCATAGTTCCCAGGGATTCTGATACGGGAATCATCTGGAGACCATTTTCCACATCAGCTAAGAGCCAGCCTCTGTGGTAGGCTCTGGGAAAACTGCTCAAATCAGGGGCAGCTTCTGCCCTCCCAGCCTGGCACAAGTCCTGCTAGTGTCCCGTTGCCTCTTATTTTCAGAACTCCTGGCTGTGAGTGATTTTTTTAAGAAAAGGCAAATTGAATCGGTTTAGAAGGACTATTTATTGGTTCATATGGCTGAAAGGTCCAAGACAAGGCTGGCTTCAGGCACAGCTGGATTCAGGGGCTGAGTGATGCTGGGAGAGCACTCTCTCTCCAGGTTTCAGTTCTTTTCTCTGCTCCAGGTTGATCTCTCCCATGGAGACCCAGCAGACTCAGTTTCATGTTATCCCTGCAGCAATTCATCCCACAGAAAAGGAGCCTCTTCCCCGAGTCTTAGCAAGCCATTCAACTGACCCTTATTGGATCGACCACTGCCATGGGGATGGACAACGTGTCTGGGGAACGTGGCCATGCCTGGGTTCCTTGACCTCAGGTGACCCCCAAGCAGCTGTATCAGCCCCAGCAACTGAGAGCAAGGACCCGCCCCCGACTCTCATGGAAAACTGAGACCTGTTACTAGAAGAGATGAAAGGGGTCTAAGTCCCTCCTTCCTTTCTCCACGTCCCATTGCAGACCACATAGTGACAGGGACACCCATGAAGTCCCTTTAGGTGGATATCTCTAAAAACGTTGGGCCAGTGCAACCTCACAGACCCCTAAACTCTGACGTTCAGGTAAGGATGTGGAAAAAGATTGTTTCAGCTTGAAACTGCCTTCCATTTCCAGCAGCAGAGACTACAAAGATGGTGCTTAAACAAGATAGATGTGGCCTGGGTCTGACATGAGGCATTGCTAGGCTCCTGGATCACATCCCAGTCTGCTCTGCATCTCTAGCATGGGGCTTCACTTCTCAAGGTCACCTCCCGGTCCACGGGGCTGGTGGGCCTCCTGCGATGCACATTCCAGGCAGCAGAAAGGAAGGGGAAAAAGGCAAAGTGGTTGCCTCCCACCGCATTAGCTCACTTAGCCAGCTTTCCAGAAGCCCATGAATGTCTTATTCTTACATCTTATTGGCCAGCATCTGCCGTGCAGCCACAGCTAGCTGCAAAGGAACCTGGGAAATTAGTCTTCTGGTTTTCTGCCTTGCCTCCCAGAGCAAAATCAGGGTTCCATTATTGAGAAAGAGAAGGTCATGAGGGGCAGCGAGCATTCCCCACTCCCCTGCTCTGTTACCTGAATTATCTCACAGCTTTAAAACAGAATTTTAATAAGAAGCAGCTATATTCTTTCTGCTTGTGAGACAGGCACAGAATGCTTTTTCCCCAGGCTGGTTACCAGTTGTAGAAGGTCACTCCAAATGCAATCATGTCGTGGGCAGCTATTGGAAGTCAGCTTTGATTACAGATGAGAATCCTCAGGACCTGTTTATCTGCCTACAGTGTCAGAAGCAGACCCATACTTACCACAATCCTCCTATTGTGTTTATATCTCATATCGCTTCACCTTCCCAAGATAGATCGTGTGCACAAACCCCTGTGTGACATGTATTCGTGGCTCAACATTCATGGGCCAGATCCCTTTAGTGAGAAAACATGGGGCCACGAGGCCCAGGGACAGGAGGAATTGGGAATGGCTTCCCAGGGCCGGTCGAGAACTAGAAACAGACATTAGAGATGGAGCAAGGATCGCTGGGGTTGGGATTAGTGGAAAAGTCGCAGTGAGCAAGAGCTCAGCCCAGAGCACAGGGGCCGGGTGGGACTTGGGGAAGGGCAGGGAGGGCACGGGCCACCAAGGGCCAACACCAATACCAGGACATATCTGTGCCGCTGGCTTTGTCTTCTACTCGCCCACAAGAGAGCTCTGCGGGCAGGCCTAGGCCCCAGGTTAGGATGGAAGCAACAGGTTCACAGGTACACAACGCAGAGGATCTCACCCATGGGCTCATCATGGGGAAAGAAGTTTCCAGATCCCAGGGATTGATGTTAGATAAGCAGCCATTATTATTCTCACCATCCAGTGCCCCAGGGCTGGGATGGTCCATATATGTGTAACTTGCCTGGGTCACAAGGCACCCAGATACTTGGACAAATATTGTTCTGGGTGTGTCTGTGAGGGTGTTTCCAGATGAGGTTAGCTTTTGAATCCACGGACTGGGGAAAGCTGATTGCTCTCCCCTGTGGACGACATCATCCAATCCTTGGGGGGTCTGAAGAGAACAAAAGGCAGGTTTACATTATTGTTATTATTATATTTTCCTATTGCGTCGGTTTCTCTGGAGAATCCTGGCTAATACAAGCACCATCTTTATGCAGGGTTTCGGGAGACACTATGCAAAAAGCACCTCATGCCATGAACCTATTTTAGTCAATAAGAGAAATAAATTAAGCCTGTGTGCATGGAAGTGGTGCGGTGGCCTTCTGGAAAGGCCTCTGCTTTCCTCATAAAAGGACAATTAGGAAGAGGTGGCTTGAGAGTCCCTTGCCCTCCTTTTCCTTCCTTGAATGGGATGGTGTTGTCGGTTACAGGGTGTCCCCTCCCAAATTCGCGTCCACCCAGAACCTCAGGCTGTGCCCTTATTTGGAAGTAGGATCTTTGGGGATGTAATCAGGGAAGGTTAGATGAGCTCATCTCAGATTAAGGTGGGTCCTAATCCAACGACTGATGTCCTTTTAGGAGGAGGGAGATCTGGGCACAGACACAGGGAGAAGACCAGGTGATGATGAAGGCGGAGGCTGGAACGGGGACTCTGTAAATCAAGGGGCACCGGGGATCCCCAACAGCTGCCAGAAGCTGGAGAGAAAAGAAGGATGGTCCCACAGCGCCTTCGGAGGGAGGACAGCCCTGCCGACACTTTGATTTCAACTTCTGGTCTCCAGACCGAGAGAGAATAGATTCCTGTTGTTTAAGCTGCCCAGTCCGAGGCACTTTATTACAGCAGCCCCAGGAAACCAAGGCAGAGGGGACGTCAGGCTCAGAGGTCCCACTGCCACTGACTGCTCCTGGCTGCAGGGATGAGAATGAGAAGGTGGTCAGGAGAGTGGAGGAGAAAGAAGGAGAGTGCGGGGTCCAGAGGACCTCAGGAAGCTGCTGCTCTTCAGGCATGGAGAGGAGGTGTGAGGAGGTCGCTGAGTCCCTGGCCAGATCCTGGGGGAAGAGAGGAGAAGAATGCCCACCCTATGCCAGGCTGGACTCTGTCCCCATGCTCCCGTCCCCAGTTCTTCTGAGCCACCTGTGGATGATGCACTCACTCACAAACAGGAGACCCCCAGGTCTCCCCAGCCTCACCTCGCTGGGATCCCAGGACACCTGTCACTATCTTCCTTCCAGTCACCTGGACATAACACTGGGGACCTTCGTGCTTCCAGCGAGATCCTTCAAGTCTCGCCAGGGGGTTAACAGGAATGCATCGATTTTAAATACCTTCATTTAATCAGCAACACAATCCTAAAATAATCAAGATGCAATTGCGTGTCTATTACTTTCAAAACGATACAACATTGATCTTCTAACACTGCTTCACTTTATTTTGTTTTTTAGATCGAGTCATTTTTTTCCCAACTCTCTCAATCTAATATTAGTTCATCTGCCAGGTTTTCTATGTCCTCCCAGATAAATTCAGCATCATAAAAGACAGGAAATATTTCTTCCTTACATAAGTTGTCCCAGCATGATAATTCTAGTCAGGTCATGGGATGGCGATTATGGTAAGTTTCTGAATATTTCAGTGAAGTGTACTTTGCATGTAGTAATGTAACTCACACAGTTGTTTACTTCACATTAAATAAAAATAAAATTTTTCTTCTTTTGCCTATCAAGATTTGCATTGGAAACAACAATGATAGTCATTTATTGTATGATGTCATACATAAATCACAATTTGGTGATTTTAAATCAATATTTTAAAACTAAATTTCATTACACAGGTTTTAGAAGACAAGAGTTTTGTTAGTGATACCTAATTATTTAAAAATTCCATCCCCACTACAAATCCACAAGCTCTCGTAGAGACACAATACTCTTCCTTGATTTTATTTCTTCACTGATGTCACTCACACTACGGGAGTCAAGTCCAACGCCATTTCATCTTCTTTGTCTCATGGTTGACACTATATCGTCATCAAAATCACACTCATAAAAAAAAGTGATGATTAAACAGCTTTCTGTACAAGTGTTACATAATGTCACATATCTATTACTTAGAAGGCCTATTTTCTATGACCAAAGCGAATAACCCAATTTAAACTAGAAGAACGAAATAGAATTGTTAAACAATCCTTTGCATTTTAAGCAACATTTAATTAGAAACACACTTTAACCACCAAAATGATAAAAATCCAAGAGATTAAAATTTGAGTGTCAATTATCATAAAATTCATCATTGTAATTCTTATTAAAACTCAGTGTTTAGATAGGTAATGATTTTATAATATGCCAATTTGCATAAGGAGCCCGGAGATGGCTTATTATTTCGATTCTACACAATTACAATTCCAGCTCCATACATCAGAGCTCTTAGCAATGTAAAATCAGTGCACTAATTAATAAGCCATTTACTGACTGCAGCTAGTTACCGTGGTCCTGCAGCTGACCTCGCGGAAGATGAGCCATCTCTGAAGCGCCTGTGTGGAGCTACAAACATAATGATGTGCCAGGAGGGAGTCATTAAAAATAATTTACACAAGCCTTCATTTACAAGATCTTTTGATAGCGCGCTTCCCCCGGAGTTTAGATCCACGGTGCAACCCCTACCATTTGGAAAGTGCCAGGCAGGGGAGTGAAGGAGGATACCTAAGTGGTTAATTAAGAGCCATTCGGACGCCACAAGAGCCTCCTGAAAAATCCCTCTGATGTCTGCTGTGTCAAATGTCTCTCACAGGCAAAGCCACAAGAGGCAGCAGCCGTCACAGGCTAATTACGGGGGACGAGGAGCAGCTGAGAAGGGTCCGTCATGAGCTGGTGCCGTGAGCACCCACGCTTGAGAGTGAGCAGAGCAATCTTTTGTGTCGCCGGACTGGAGAGTGAGTGCGATGAGTAAGTGGAATAATCGCAAATGACTGGAGTCGACACAGAACGACTCTCTAGACAGACAATGGCCAAGCGGGCCTTGAACACTTCCCTTCCAGCTTTGCGAATTTCCACTTGATTTCTTAAGATAAGCGCGAGCAAATAAGCCTGAAGAGCAGAGAATTTTTTAGATTCATTCTTAAGGAAATCAAGCAAACACAAAACAAGTATTTAACAGCAGCCATTGAGATAATCAGATTCATGGCTTTGGTGATCTATGTGTGTGCACACAAGCGCGCACACACACACATGCACACACATGTCTGCACAGAGCAGAACAAACCAAAGCATAAAATAAAACTCTAAAGACCTTTGATTCAGACAAAATATGTATGGGTTAACGTACAAAATATTTGCACAGGACTGCTGTGACGGGACATTGCACATAAGACAGGAGCCTGTTCGCAACATTAGCAAAAGGGTTGTCTTAGAAAACAATTTATGAAGGTGGGTGTCAGAGAGGAAGGGAAAATGGAGAAGGGAAAGGTTGAAATGAGTGCTGTCATCATAAGAAAATTAGAAATTGGTTCTTTAAAAGCCCACGGATCTGAGCAGGGGCATCCGACTAGTTAGAATGAAGATGCTTACACTTGGGAAGCCATCAGGAGCAGGCTCAATGGTTGGTGTCTGACAGGACAAGTTACACACATCACTAAATGTCATCATGCTTAGCTTTAATCTATTTATCTGCGTACCAACTGGAAAGTTTAAAAGCACTCACCCTTAAGAGATTTTGTTTAGACATCGGTGGAACACTTCCACCTGATTCAGGGGGGCCGTATGGATCCAAAGGATGGGTTTGGACGCACGGCTGTCAATAAGTGTGGTGTTCCACCTGGACGGTGAGCCCCAGTCTATATTAACTGTGTATTTCAGAAGCAACACGTGTGTCAGGACCAGAGAAACCTAGCTCTCCTGAGGCTTTTCTGGTAAAGAAATAAAAAGCCACTGTGTCGTCTTTAAACAGCGTGTGTGGACTTCTCATCCTAAATTCTAAAAGTACTCTGTCTTGAAAACGATGATAGGTTTACGTGTGTCATTAACCGTTGTGAAGTTTGTGCAAAGATGAGCTCAGGCATTTATCTGCAGAACTTCCATTGTAATCCCGGTCTTTTAACGTTGGCTTTGCCATGGAGAAGAGATCCAAATTTAAAGCATCCTTTGACGTCCAGGCAGTCATCTCCAAGACAAAAGGAAACAAGACAAAAATCAGCCCCGTAGCATGGGTGTAATTAATGCCCAGCTCCACCAGGGAGGTTTCTCCTGCGCACCCACTGCTCCTCTGCAGGCCCTGCTGGATGTGCAGTAGACACGGCTTTAGTCAATCAATTAATTTGTGTATGTATCCTTCGAGATAATTGTAAGGTGGCCGTGCGTACACCTGCCTGAAGCAACCAAGACCTTTTAAGGTGTAATAATCCACTTGGGTTTGATATTGATTTTGTAATAAAAGGCAGAGGAATAACAAATGGCGGTGTTGTTCCTCAGAGAAGCACTCAATTCCACACCATCATCATCCAATGGGGAGGACGCTTGTGGAAACACTGTTGAAAGGGGCAGTCATGAGCCATGATGTTCGAGAGCTAAACTCAGCCCGCTCAATCCCGCCTGACCTCTCCCACGTGGCTTTCTCACTCGGGAGAGCAAAAGACGGATCTCTCAAAAAGGCAAATCCCCAAAAGATGTGGATGAGAATACATGTCACCTGACGTGTGTGAATGGCTTGCTCAATCCAGCCAAAGAAGTAAATAGGAATGATTCACTCACAGCCCAAAAGTAAAGAAGAGCCAAGAGGTTAGAAATTTATGGCAGCTCATATAAATAATTTTAATTAAGATAATTCCCAAATCAATGGAACCCTTAAGCCATGTGTCTTCTGAGAAAAATATGTTCAGATTTTTAAAAATTACATACTGTCTTGCTTCAAAAAGCAAATAAAATATTCAGCACATTAAGGCTTCTGCCACAATCCTAGCCTATCACTCCTTTACATTCGTGGTTAAGATTTTATTTCCCAGTTATCTGGGCTACAGCATCCAATGGCTCTTACAGGTCAAGTAGCCGCTGGCTTTATGCAAATACTTCAATATTCTTAACAGATATGCATAGACGCACATTCAATGTATTTTCAATTACATTGAGAAATAAATTATTGCATATAAATATCAAATCAATCTATTAAATTTAGAGAAAAGCTAAATGGTAGTGGTGAGTCTCTTAATTTGTTGATGGTTTTTTGAGTTTAGCTGGAAAAGTTCAGTTCGACACTTACCATGGATTTTGAGCAATTGTTGGCATTGTTTGTGTCTATATAATCAAAATAGAGAAGATGCACTGAAAAAAATGTTTAAACCAGTAGTTTTTGTTTCTGTGTTTGTTTATTTGTGTAGCTCAGAGAGAAATCCAGTGAGATGAGCCGGGGAGACGAATACTGGAAAAAAATTAACTTGCACCTTCCTTCATAGGGACAGAGACAGGGTCAGCCAGAGGGGAAAGAAGTTCAGTGAGAAGAACTTTTCTGGTTAAAGAAAATGTGTAAAAACCCAACATTTCACCTTCCAATTCCCTCTCCCACAATGATGGGCCCTAGAGGTTTTTAAACTATTTTATTGGCATTTTCAACTAAGTCTCTGCTGAATTGTGTGGTTTTTCAAAAGCTGAGGTTTTGGTTAAAAATAAACTGTCTTTTTCTTTGCAAAGTGCCCATGCCCATTGCCAGGGCTTTCACACAGGTCGTGGTCTGCAGGGGGCAAGAGGGGAGCAGCTGCTCCAAGGAGAACCCAAGGAAGCACTCCCGGAGCGAGGTATCGGTGGCTCCTGGGGCAACAGCTCTCAGCTGGCCCCCTGGTTCCCTGGGAGCCAGGACCACCTGAATCGGGCTTAAGATGGAAGGATCCGCCGTCCTCCAGGGGTGCAGACAGACTTCAAAAAGTTGCAATTAAATGGGAGCTGCAGAGATTACGGGGCGATATTAACTATCATTAAGTGATTTCTGTGTGAATGAGCCAAGCATGCCTTCCCACGTTCGCTCAGAAGGCCCCTCAGACCTGCGAGTTTACAGGTAATTTCACAAATACCTGTACTTGTTGGGGTATTTGTCTGACAGACAGACCGCATGTATCACCTTGACAAAGACATCAATGTGGCTAAAAACTCAACGCTCCCGTTTGCAAACGGCAAGCACCAGCCTGTCACGCGAAACCACACGGTTCATCCGGAGAGAGGAGACGCCTGTCTGCCCTCCTTGAAAGAAATTAGCTCCGTTTTCTTAAAATAATAAACAGAGGTTCCTGGACTTGAGAGACCTGCTCACTAACATCGTATGTAGGCTTTTGATCTTTTGTTTTCTGGTTAAGCATGACAGGCTATTGGCAACGGGGAAGGAGGCCACCTCCCCAGGAAGGGGACGCCTCGGCAGAGGGCACTGTGCGAGGCCACAGCGCAGTGGCTCTGCAGGCAGAGGTGCTCGCGGCCGCTTGCTGGCCCCCTGCGCATGTCCTGGCTGCATCTGCCTTCCGGGAACCCAGTCCCCACCATCAGACCAGGGGTGGAGTCCTCACCATGACCTCTGACAGCACCCTGATGCTTGAGCAGGGGGAGCCCCCACCCCGGGATGGCAGACAGCAAATCTGTTTTCAGAACCACAGAGTTGAGAATCACAAACATCTAAAAACTGGCAAAAGGCACAAATGAATATAGATTGCAATGAAGTCTCAGAAATAAGGTCTTCTGACAGTGCGTCTCCTGTAGACGCCACCTCCCATCTTTCTAGAATGTCGTTTAAGTGAGTAACTGACAGGTTAATTATTAAACACATTTCATTAAATACTTACTGTTTTTATGAATGCAGCCAAAGAGAAGCCAGTTTAATTGGAAGACCTGGAGCGGCCATTTTTATTTTATTTCACTTTTATAATTAGTATTCCATTCATGCACTCTTAATGAGATGAAAATGAAAGTTTCCACATTTAATACGTGTTTTCATGCCCGCCACGCTCCAGGAGTTTTCGTGAATAAACACTGGTATCAATGGGCCGCCAGAAAGGGCTTCCTCCAGGGGCATGGAATTTGTTTACAAAGCTCCCCCGCGCTGTCTGGCTTTGGAAATGGGAGGAGAGGTGGACGGACATCAGGAGCGGGTCTCCTCACAGCCCCATTGTGTCCTGAAGAAAAGGCGGAGCGGCCCTCGGACGGTCATCCGTTACGGCCCAAACATATTTCTCTTCCAAGACACTCTCTCCTTTTGCTATTTGTAGTAAAAATGAACGAAGTATTTTCAGTCCATGAATAATCTGGCTTTCACTAAAGAAGAACTCTAATGCCGAATTGTCAACTTCACCCTGTAAATTCATAATTATTTTCGGAAAAGCCACTGCCCCTCCTTTGGCTTTGGGTCCCCGCTAAACAGACATCTTTGGTTTGAAGGGAAACAAAATCCCATTCCATGTGCCCCGCCTCACAGCTAGAAACACATAGTTCTTATAATTATGTCATTAAACCAAACCCTTCTCTCCCATGGTAAGTCTACATAAAATTTTTATGTGATTGAAGGAAAACAGCACTATCTAACAGCTTAAATTCCGAGAAGAGTCCAGATTTGAATTTTTAATTTTTCAGCAAAGAGCTGGGAAGGCCGACAAGGTGGGCGAGCGCAGTGCAGATGGTCGGGAGAGACAAGTTAAATGCAGTGTGTGGCTGAACTATTTTTTTAAGAACAGAAAATGCATCCTTATTTTGAGGAAGACAGCCCCTTGCCTGGAGGCCCCAACAAGCTGTCTAGGTACATTTTGCCCCATCGCGCTTGTGTCCCCAACTTCCCTCTAAGTTTGCTCCCGGGTTGAGAAAACCAAAAAGGCCATCTCCAATTATTTCAATTGGTTTCTTATATCTCATCAGTATATAAAATATCAATAAAAATAACTGCTCTCTATCCTCACTCTGCGTGGAAGAGAAGACGTTGGTGAGAAAAAAGAAAGGCCTTCTCTCCTTTTTCCAAATTACCATGTCCATCATTTCTATGGTGAATCGCATTGGCCACGGTGCCCGGCCAGTGGATTCAGAAGGGACACCAAGATGACTGTCGTGCCAGGTGCCAATTTTGCTAAAGACAATGAGTCTTCTCCCATTTTCAGTTATGAAAACATATTCAGCAAGTGCCCTTACCAGGGCTTAACAATATTCAGTGGGCAAATTTTAATGACAAATGCATTTTCTTGCCTTCATCCAAGTGAACAATTACAGATTGGGGCCAAGACGTGGTTAGAAAATTAATATACATAGAATTTTCTAAACCACTGTTTTCAGTCATAGCATCATATATGAAAGTGTTCTGGAATTTCAGTTGTCATAAGTAGTGTAAGAAACAAAACCTTGGGTTCTCAACACAGACAAACAGTGTTTCTCCTTCTCAGGCATACACCCAAGTGAGACAACCATGAGGGTACGTATGTCAAGGGAAAGTCAGTTTATTTAGTCAAAAGGTGAATGCATCCCTTGGGAACATTAATTAATTGCTTGGTATTATGTGCACAAAATAACTACACGTTTTTTTAGGCAGACAATAAAGAAGTCACTGTGTAAAAGAACAAAAAACAAAATAAAACTTTAAATCTGCTTTTTTATTCATTTACTTGAAAATATCTGCTGAGAGCATACCATAAACACACACTTGTGTGCTGGGTCGTAGGTGAGACAGAAATCTGGACAAGCTCTGCTTCCTCCCCTGTGAGCAAATATCACTCTAGGAACACAGATACACACACGCGCATGCACGTGTGGAACCGTAGCAGCTGTCCTATGAGGCTAGATGCGAACATACTGGCAGTAGTTATTTCTGAGGTGGGGATTATGGGTGCTTTTAATTTTCTTTGTTTGCTTTTCCTTGTTTTATTACATTCTACAAAGAATAGTTCTTGCTTTCTCTACCCGTAGACAACAGTACAATAAATGCTTTTTTTAAGAATGTGGTTCTGTGCAAAGTATTGTGGGAGTGCCAACAGGAAGGCTCACGTGGGGCCAACTGGACAAGGGAGGAGTCTTGTGGACACTGTGTTGAGAGGAGCGGAATAGGCTCAGGAAGAGAGGGGGCCATTGAGGAAGCTGCAGGAGTTGCATCAAGTGACCGGTGTCCCCCAGGAAGTCATACAAGACCCCGGGTGACTAGAAGCTGGGCGAGCACCCAGCGCCTGAGCCCCGAGCTGGAGTGAGGAGGCTGGGAGCTGTAGGAGGGAGGGCGCCGAGCTGCGGCCGGGTCCTGCACAGGGCGGCTCCTCCTCAGAATCCTCTCTTCTGGCCACTGTCTCTGAGGTCGTTGAGGGTTTCTTGTTTTCCAACTGAACTTTCAAATTTTCCTTAAAATATTATGTCCTAGAAGGCATGATGTTCATCAACTTCAGAATAAAATAAAAACTAAAATTCTGAAAACAAATTAAAATAGTCATCAAAAATGCTATGAACAAATTTATTTTCCTTTCTCATATTTAAGTATACTCTTCATGTACTTACACTTAACACACGTATATTTAAGTGTATTCTCGCTGTCTCTCTCTCTCCTCTTCCCTTCCTGTCTCTCTATCTACTTAGACTCTGGAGTAGAAACATAAGCTATTTGAAGTGAAAGACCTTGTATTTTAATTGTTCGAGAACAGTAGCAACTCTTCGTAAACGTTGACCAGGAGTTGCAACTGAATCCATCAGATCCCAGCCCGACACTGAGCGGATCCACACGTGAAAGGAGTCAAACAATTCTCTTGGAGACACACTTCCACATCAATTGTGATGACGTACAGAACCCGTGAGAGTTCCTTCTTCCAATGCCAACGTTATGACTGAATTTCAGGACAGTCATAAAAAATCATTGGGATAAATCACAATCAATTTCATCTATCAAGGGATGAGCAACACACAGAAAAAAAAGTGCATTTTAAAAGAAAACAAGAACCTGGACTAGTGTGGCATTAAATGCTTTCAAACATTGAGTTTGGTAAAAAATAAAGGCTCAATTATTTTTTATTCCAAGCAAGTGTACAGGGCGCACCTGCTGACAGGCAGCTTTACCCGGGCTGCAAGTACAGAGGGAAAGACAACGGCTTCTCAAGAAGATATTCAAGGTGCTGTTGAGATATCTGTAAAAATCTCTGCTGGGGCCTGACCTAAGTAGCAAGTCTGCCAGGAACATTCTGGAAGACAAACTTGCTGAATTTGGTGGCCACCAGTGGCTTTACTCAGCCTGACTACCTGCATCATTTTCAACCGAGTCAAAATGTTTCTAATCCCTTTACATCTGGGTGCTCTTAGAGGAAAATCATACATTTATACAAGCTTTGTATCATCTGAAAACTCAATATATAATGCATGTTGAAATGAACAAGTTGCAATTTTATAAAAGAACAACCTAAAAGATTACAGGGTATTCAAATATTGTTATTTAATCGCAAGGTGCTGTGTATTTTGCACTGTAACCTCGTTTCAATCATATAATGAATGCCATAATGAAAATTAAATTCCCAATGTGCACGGCTGTGCCTCTTCTACTCTACAGGCGATTTTAAATAGTATTTCCTGAGTCGATTCTTTTGTTTGGGGAAACTTGTTTTGGGGCTCAAGAATAAATATCCTTTAGGATTTGCTTTCATGATGTCAGACATTTTTCCTATTAGAAGGGGATTTATCAGGCCCCACCCTCCCTCCATTCTTGCAGACTACATAAATAATAATAATTATAATAATAGCATAGACCGTGCTAAGAACACGTGCAACGTTTCTGCTCAAGCATAAAACACTGATTCTCCGGGAGGATGAGAGAAAGAGGATAATTAAAAATAATTCTGGCAGAAGGGAAACAAATTCAGACCAAATTCATTAGGAATGCACTTCTAGTAGTTTCTGGTGAGACTGTGTGTCTTTCCCTTATACGTTTGGTTTCTTAGAAAAACTATTTTAGCCACCCTAATCCTGGAAAACCAGAAATAATAATTTGAGCATAAAAAAATAAACATCAGCAAGCTTTGTGGCACATGAGTGACTTGTCCATCTACACCATCTAGAAACGGAGCCATCAGTGCCATGGGTATCCATCCTTTCATTACACAGCATTAAATGAGCACCTATTATGTTTAAACCACTGTGATAGACACTGTGGAAGACTGAGGCAGACCCTCTTTGATGAGCATAGAGTAAGCCACCCACGCTGGGATCAGATAAGGAGCCACAGGCTATGCTGCTGATGGTGGAGTCATACACTTTTCAGTATCCTTTCCACAGACCAAGAAAACTGAGTCATTAGTAATAAATCTATGGTATGACAATTTGGAGAAATAAAATGATCGGGTTTTTCTCTTAACGTTTTATTGTCTTTGTTTCCCTTTTCAAGGACACATGGCAACACATCACTCAGAATGGATTTTCTCTCTTCTCCTCATTTTCAGAGAATAAATAATTTTCTCTCTACAATTAGACTTGACTCTCCAGTATCAGAAAGGGTGACACGGTCATGTCATGAGCTGCATGCTGAGCATAGGGTTGTACACGACTTTACATAGGTCCATCCACCACCATGTGCACCCGTGGCCTCGCCCTAGCTGGCTGCAGGAGACGCGCATAGTGGGCGCTTGCAGAGATGGGACAGGAGAGTACAAGGTGGCACTAGAAGCTCCAGGCAGAGAGGCCCCCAGCACCTGGCCGCCTTTCATGTTACTTCCGGTTGTAGCGGCGATCGCCAACAGCAAAGCCATTTTGGTGAAGAAATGGAGTACATACTTGCGGTCTTTAGGGGGACTCAGAAATACAAGGTTTTCAGTGGGAAACACACACCAGGCTGATGCCTCCAGTGAGGCGATGCTTTTGTTTGTGGTTTGTTTATTTTTTGCTTTAAGAATATCAGGGTCTGGGGTGGGTGGGTCCTGAGTAACTTGGCCGATGGATAGTGGGTAAATGCCCACACTTCCCGTCCGCCTCCTCCTTGTACTTGCCCAACACAAAAGACAGAAGCAGAGACAGCACAACCTCAGCTCAATTCCGCAAGCTCGAGAAGAGGGGAAGAAAATAAAAGTTTGACAGGAATTTATAAATTCAGCCTTGCTTAAGTATATCATCATTCATAATACCATTAAATCTATTTCAATAAACAAAAACATGCTTTACTTATTCCAGGAATTCTTTGTGAAAGGAAAACATTATGTGAAGAATAAAGTGTTATTGCAAACACAGTTAAAATCTGGAGTGAGGGTTTGAATAAACAAATTAAATTGCAATGGAATATAGTGTGCCTCTGAGCCATTTCTTGACAAAACAGTCATCTTATTTACACGCTTCACAATACCCCACCATGGATGTCGAAGGAAAAAAATAAGGAGAAAAATAATTAGCATATTAATCTTTTTTATGCCGCCATCTTTCAGATCCAGAAGACCATGGTGTAATTTAAATCTAAACGCTTTCCTGGCATTAGAATTCATTTTAGATGGGTCAATTGTTCCATAATAAAGGGATAGAAGGTGTACTTCATGCAAGAGATTTATGTTTGCCATTTGTTCATATTCATGTGCTACTGAATACCCTCAATTCAAATGGTGATGGCTGGTTCATATCAGTCGGGCGCCAGCCACACAGATCACTAACCGGCAGCAATGAATTTCATTTGCAGGACAAAAAATACGGCGAAATTAACTCCAACAGTTTATTGATTTTTGCTTAACAGAAGCCAGTATAACAGCTCTATTGCCCTCATAATGATTAGTGACAAAAGTTTAATTAAGCAATTATGAAGCCAATAATAGAGTTGTCTGGCCCGCGCAGCTCCAGTCCGTTCAGGACTTATCTCCCTCCTGCACATCAGAGCAGCTGGAATGTGCTTGAGGAGATTAATGCGGGAGAACACAGATGCCTACTTTAATTCTGCTTCATGACGCCGTTTGAATGGAGACGGGAACACAAGCTCCCCTTTATCAAATTACAAGTCCGCTTTTCATGAATATGTAGTTTAAAAAAAAATCTAGTTGTGGCTTCAAGGTGTAATTATAAAGACATACAACAAAAATGACACACAATTCTGTCTTAGTAATCCCTGCTATGAAATATGCATGATAATGTATTACTGAATAAAGACTTAACAACAGTCTAAGAGGCTTTGCCATTGTCCCGTTATCCAAACAATTGGCAGCGTTTTCCAAATGTTATGTGAGATATTGTCTGACCTTACATCTTTGTTTTTTCTTCCTCTTAAATGTATTGTTTCAAGCTTATTGTATTGTTATTTGTCTATAATGCCATTAAACCCATCTTATCTGTTTGTAAGAATTCCCAATTTATTACGTATGCTTAAATATGTCAATGTAAAAATGTGAGCTCCTTTCCAGCATTAATCATTTCATAAAATACACGCTCTGTCCCGGGGAGCCGCAAATCTGGAGACCAGGAGGGAGCTGGGCTCCTTTCTCCCACCAGGAGTTCCGCAGGCACCCTCTGTCTTGCAGGAATCGAGCGTCATGCACATTCAGAATGCCTTTACTCACGAGAAAGAATCTGATTTTTCTGCCTCTGAGGCAGCAAATGATCTTGACCAATTTGCTGGCCCCTTTCTCTTTCTCCAGAAAAGGAAAAGGCCGTGCCGTCTCCCTAAAGAAAAGAATAATTTATCCTTCTATCACCCCGTAGAAACTCGTTTTCGAGAAGGATATAGAACGACAAATACATATGTAGGTAAATACACAGAGCTAGAAATCCTATTTTCAAACTTTACGTGTGACAACCTGAATTGCTACATTTCATTTAATAAAACATAAAACAAATTCACCCGTGGGTTTTTGTCACTAATAAAATGCGCCTTATCCAAATGATTGCGATTTATTTTATCAAAATCCCCTGAAAAGACATTTGTCTTCTTGGAACTGCCTACAACAGCTGCTTCCGTGTAACAGGCAGCAGCTGAGGGGAAGTCAGCTAAAGGTTTCTGGGCGGCCTCGCGTCTGCCGCTGCCCGTTTCTTTCTCCGGCAGCCGCCTGGGTGGACATCCTGTGTCTCAGTGGTGACGCGCACGGTGCTCCTTGGCAGAGCACAGCCACGTAGCCGAATTCTTGCTGTCTCTGCCTGGTCCCCCTCGCCAGATCAGGGACTGTGGCTTGCACGGGCGAGCACAGGCAAGCTGCACGGGGCAGGAGGGTGTTCCTAGGCGTGTTAGGATAAATTTATCCTCAGAGTTTTCTCTTAACATCAGAACATGTCTTTTTATTTGTAGCAATTATGGAGGTTAGCAAGCAAGGCTTTGCATCTGTCCATGAATCCCATCAAGGTATGAATCGGAACAGAAGCTTGCTCATGGCGAGGGGCCCAGCTGCGTTAGAGGGGCGATCCGAAGAATCCAGGGACGTGCTCCTCTCACCTCATTAGAGGCCTATTGTGTGGCACGAGCTGAGTCCAAGCGTGTTCAAACCTCTGGGAAGTTAAAGCAACTTTGTAAACCGCACGGATCCCCGTGACCCTTCTTGTCTTTGAACGTCACCCTCGGAGGGAACTGTTTATTCCAGCAGGTTGAAAGGTCCAGGGGAAACGTGCGTAATACAAAATCAATGTCTTAATTTTTCACCCCTTCCCGGTCATTAATGAGGAGGGGTTCCCTCCAACTGTTACCCCCAAAGATGATTTTTAGAATGTCTCTAACACCTGCCCCGTCTCCACCCTCCAAGACAGGAATGCTGACAGACTTAATTGACAAAAAGATTTTTTTTTCCGCTATCCCTTTGGCAATCATTAAACATGGTTCGACCTGGAAAAAACTGAAAGAAAATCCCAGGATGTTAGAAAGAAAATGTTGTTCTTCAGTGTGGTTAATTGCTAGAATTTTCAAACTCTGCCCCACGATGCCTGAGTCTTTGAAAGCCTGGCAGAGCTCTTTCTTTAAGGAAATGGGATGAAAGTGTCCCCATGCTGTCCACATGAAGGATTTCCCCCTTAGGAAACTTAGTAATAGCACCTTACATGGATGAATTTTAGGGACAAAGATTGAATTAGAATAAGCTTTGAAAGACTGCTAGTCAAAATAATTATGGCTACATTTTTATCTTTCTCAAAAATCTGAAGATCAAGAATGAATGGGCATTAAATGTCTTGAAAATTTCACACAGCCTGTTACCCTTCATTTGTTGGATTTTTAAAGATAATACATCTGCTTGCCTGAAGTCTGATCCACAGAGAGACAAATCAAACTTTGCATCCATTTGGAAGGATCTGTGGGTTGGGAAGTCCTTATCTTACGTGCGGTTTGCTTGCGCTGACCTGCCGCCATAGCCCTTCTAGAATAGGCATTTAACCGTTTGATAATTAGCTCAGCGATACCTATGACAAGTTGTGAATTGTTAAACTACTGAATGCCATCTCAATTATTCTTTCTTGAGAGGCCCAACAATAATTTACTTGTTCTCGAGGCACAAAATGGTATTAGTAATTAAGTAAAGAAAGATCTCACGTGAGCATATTATTTTGACAGCGATATAGAAAATCGCCAGAGCCTGTGATGGGGAATTTGCTGGTGGCACTTTAGTAACAAACGCAGCATCCTGCACTCAATCGTGAAGCAGTGAGGCCATTCACAAAATGCGACTCTGCACACGCACCAGGCAGATCTCCGGGCATTGGTAGCAGGACAATTAAAAACCCAGGCGCACCCATTTCAACTGGAATTGCCTGTCATGTGATCAAACTGTTCTTCCTTCCCGATGCATCTGTTTCGCTCTGATTTAGCTTGGAAATATCGTGAAGGCTCTCTACCCCAGTGCTGAAATTAACAAAGAGCTCTTTCTAGCATTCTGGGCGTGGGCAAGACATCTATCTAGTGAACTTGTTCTGTGCCCGAAGACTACCTGCTTGTGTTTCATCCTGATTGCATCTTTTGACACGTATTTTTCGTTCGCGTTTTTTGGTTGCCAAGTGGCGATTAATGGCAATTTGCTCTTATTAGCAAAGGATTCCAAAAGCAGAATGATAATTTTAATTTCACATGTTCAATCCATCACTTCCCTGGATGAATGCAAAACCATTCACCTTTGCATGTTCCCTGAATTTTGTACTCTGCGGTTCGAATGGTGCGATGAGCTTTAAATCTGCAAATTAAATAGCAGGTGCCCCCTGTAGTAATGCATTAAGCATGATTGTCTCAGGTGATGCCGGCGAGTATGGGACAGAAATTCTATCAATCCAATATGCTTGTTCTTCGGTTTTCTCTCCCATAGTTTATTGTGAAGACGAGCAGATGAAAACTACAACTGTTTGCTAATAGGACGCCCACCTTGTTATGGGGCTGATTTTCCATTTTCCGTAACTCGCCGTGATTACTTTTTTAGAAGCCTTCACTTTTTCCCAGCTGATCCTCCTCTAGTTAGGCAGCATTAATGACACTTCAGTCATCCTGGCTTTCAAGCCGAGTCCTTCCACAGCGAACAGAGAGTTGACATTTCCTGACATTTTCCCAACTAATTACAGGACAAATAATTAAGCATGTTCTCGTATGTAACAAATGAAGGCAAAAGCCGTCTGTCAAGGTTGGTGATTGATGACACTCCAGGAGACTTTATCTGATGGGTCCTGCCACGCGATGGAGGAGAAGCAAATTTATTAGAATGAACAATGCAAATTCTGAGTCATCTTATCCAGTTATGCGCCAAAGCAATATCCATGTCAAGGTGAATGTGACAATGAAAGCAAAATATTTGCATTTTGTGGAGCAGGTTGAAGGGGAAATCAGAGCGAGAAGATGACAGGCCTAATTATTTTGGCTCATACAGGCTAGGACAGCTGTTTCTGGTGTCCTGAACAAGGCTGTCACACAGGTAACTAAATAGGTCTGCATACGAGTCTGTACCCAACACTGCTGAGATGTCTACCACTAATGACCAACGCTAATGTTACTGCCATCCCTGAAAAACAGAAAATGTGTCACTATGCACCTTCTGTATGGCAGTCAACATTTCGCGACATAATTACTTGTTAGTGAATTAATTCCTATCTGTCAGTATCTATGCCAGTGTCATTTTTAGACCATTACAAAATTATGCCATCACTATGGCAACTGCAAGCACAGTTAAAAGGCAAAAGAGTTCAGATCCCAGGAAAAGTGCCTAGTTAGGCAGGAAATGATAATGTAAAATCTAAGTCATAGTGTTCCTACCCCCCATCCTAATTTCCTTTATTTGGATTACATGTTTGATCGATGACGATGAAACAATAATTTCAGGTTTCCAGTTTTAACCCACGATTAATATTTTCTATAATTAAAACCACAGTCCGCAGTGGTATCTCTCTGAACGAAGGCACATCCTCGCACTGTCAAGTCAATTAATTGGGTGGTTACAAGGGCCCTGTCAGCCTCGGAGCCCAGTCTGGGAGCCCGTATGCAGATGGGCACAGGCGTGCAAGCTTCCTGCCCGCCTCCCTTCCCCTGCTTATTGACAGGGCATTTCTGGGGAGTCTGTATTCAGATTCCTCCCCGTTTTCTTCTGTCTTCCTTTGTGCAGTTGCATTCGCTCCTGAGCGCTGCCATCCTGTGCTTTCAGATTCATCCCACTTAGCAATTCAAGATGCCATCACATTAGTCTAATCACTCCTTGCTTCATTCAAATCAAGACACTACAGGATTCAGATACTATCTGTAGTAAGTACAATCGGCAACCCTGTGGACCCTAAATGCCCCTGGAGAAATACATTTTAAGACAGAGAGAGAGAGAGAGAGGAGAAGAGATATTATGAGTAACCAGAAAATTAAAATAATTTTTTAAAAAACTTTGAATTTTAACAAGGAAAGTAGACAATGTAAAATATCCTATAGAAAACCGAATCTAAGCTCATTGATTTTTCTCTTTTAATTAATTAAAATGTTACCAGGCTGGGAAGGAACAACTCCACTAAGCTACCCACATAAATTCATCATGTTCGTCTGTAAAACAAGGTCACTTTTGCTAAGTGCAAATATTTTACTGGTAAATTTGAAATGATGTATGGAAGACATATGAGTCAAAACGGCATCTGAGGGTCCCAGTGAGTCAGTGAAAAGGTTATGTAAGGAAGAGAGAATTTGAAAACCAAAAAGGTACAGATAAAATAGGAAGTTCTTTAGAAACATCACAATTTTACTGATCACCACCCTGATTTTTTTTGTATTGTACTGGCTTATTTTTTAATACTCTGTAATGCAATGGGAAGGCATGGATATGTGGAATGAGCTTAGATATTTGTCATTTGGTGTTATGTTAATAGTGCAGATGAGGAGAGATGGGGGAACCCTGGGGCTGCCTTAATGACTTAAAGTGCCAATGGCAACTCTCCAAACAGGTGACGATGGAATTAGACAAAGTAGGTTGCGATTATTCCTTAGGTAAACATGCATATGGGCTGGTGTCTGATTAGGATGAAAGAAATAATGTTCCGGTTAGAGGGAGCTGCTGACGGCCCTGATGTGTTAGAGCTGGCTGTTCCTTCTCGGTTCACCAACATCATCTCAGAAGCCACGTCCCTTTACCACCTGTAAGGTTGTGAACAGATCACCAGAACAAAGGTCCTAAGTCTCAACCAAGAGAGAACCTAACTTTCAAAGCAGTGTCTTCAAGCACAAAAGCAGGGAGAGGTTCAATTCTGGCCTCTACTCAGCAAGGTTAAGCCAGCGGTGACTCGAGTTACTGCTGAATCCCGAATGGGCAGAAATCAATAATTTCCCTGAAGGGTCTCCGAGAGCACGCCCTTCTGACAGTGCCATTGACAGTTGCTAATACAAAGGCAACAAAGAATGCCAGGGTCTGTTTTAAAATAATATCTGATTTGCATATTTTTGTGCTTCCTGCGCGCTCCCGAGAGGATCTGAACGCTCCCGGCAATCGTCCGCCTTCTCAGCCACAGGTCGCTGAAATACAGTCCCGGGAAATACAGTCGTGAATGTGCTTGAAATTTATTTTACTTAAACTCCACACATAATGACTGATCCTAAACCAATCAATTTTAAGCAAAAGTATCTATTTTTTGCAATTTGTAGAAGAAGAATTGGTGATGGGCATGAAGAATCTAGTTCCCTCTCTGATTAAGAAGCAGGTTTTTAGCCATGTAAATAATGCAATATCTTGATAGAGATTGTATACAAATTTGATACAAGGAACCAATGAGATAGTTTCTGTCTAATGATCCTAGTCAATCTAATTAATGTATTCTGCTACATTACATTTTAAGAAGTGACCATTGTGTAATACACTTTGAAATATGCACAAGCTAATGGGATAAGATACAAAAATTATTATGCTGACAGTAAATCATATTACATTCCTAATAAGCATTAACTAGATAACTAGGTCAAAGCAGTATTATCTTAATTGATTTTTCAAAAGAAACCTGACAGAAAAATGTCAATGCTCGAATATTTCTTCATGCATCATTAAAACAAGATTGGCTTTTAACAAAAGAAGAACCCTTCACAGAATTGATTCTTGCTTCGGGCTGCCTGCAAGTGAGTGTATTACATAAAAATCTATACAGGATATTAAAACAACACCGCACTGCAAGACAGTTACAATTAAAAGCTGACACCCCCCAACATGTAGGCCACAGCGGCTTGCCAGCAAATATGTGAAAGTCTTCCTCGTCAGTGTGACCAATGCATGAAAACCTGACATAGCTACTCCGAGGGAAAGACTCTGATTAGAGGAGTTTCTAATTAAATCAGGACACCCATCACTTATCTGTTTCACAACTGCACAGTTATTAACACACACAGGATTATTCGGGAAAGCGAGTCACTGTTACCTGGGGTCTTTAATTGGAGTGCGCGGCCTGCACATTTCCAGCAGAGGCTGTGGACAGGAGCACACTCCAGCAGACAGGGGACACGATGGTCCTCTTCCACCCTCACGGGGAAAAGAGTATTGGCTCTAAATGCAAATGAGGACAGTCTCCTAACACGGCGTTTGCAACTCCTGGCAAAAGTTTAATTCCGTTCGCCAGGGGCTGACTGGGTTCAACTCTTGGGTGACTCCTCGTGCTGGAATCGGATGTGCCTCGCAGACATCCCGCTCCCAGCTGGGACGCCAAATTGACCCTCATCCTGAGGATATCCACCTCTTACTTAATCTCCGTGCTCTGTTTTCTCAAACTAAGGATGAGGATCATCAGTTCAGTTTGCCTAAAGCAGGACCACGAAGGAAGAGGTACATTGGGTTTATTATTAACAACAAAAGATGACCCCAAAGCTGCCAATCGCGCCGTGCTGAGCCTGGCCTGGCCTCTCCTGAGGGCCTCATCCTCCAGGAGCAGGTTCTCTGGAAAGAGGTTTTGTTGGTTGGGTCTGAGGCTTCACTGGAAGGACCCTTTAGGCCCTAGTAAGAGGTTTGCTCTCCAGGCATGGTGAAAGTGTAAGCACTTTGAGAGAGAAGCGAAGGCAAAAATAGGTACTGCTTTCGTTGTTTTTAACTTTAGACAGAAGGCAGCTGGAAAAGAGCACACACTTCCTTAGTCCACTTCCCTTTCCTGCCTCCTTCCTCTCTTCCTCCTTTTACCCCTCGGGTTCCAGATCACTTTTGTTTAGATCATTTATCCTTTGGGCATGATTAAGCTTGAATATTCAATGTGTGTGCGCGTGTGCATATTTCTTCTTTATTCCAAGCACAGTAGGTCTTGGTGGTCTGGAACGAAGCCTGAAGACGTCTATAAAACAAGCGCTCTGGAGCTGGGCGTTGGCTTTATTCGAGAGCCAGCTTCCTGAGGTCATTGGGAGAATGACCAGCAGTTACAGGAACCCTTTGGTGATTCTTTATGAAGAAGGAACTTATCTTCATCAGGCAAAACTCAGCTGAGTGTTTGATATGGTCTTGGATAATCCAGTATGTTATGAAGCAGACGTTCCAATCCACCCACTCTGGTGAGTAACCCGTGTGCATCTCATTTCCACAGTAAAGCAGTGTGAGTACTTTCCTTAGTGCGGGCTCTTCTACCCACCTGCCTGTGTGACGGGAGCAAGACGGAACTTCCCTGAACCCTCTGGGGGTACCTGAAGGTGGCACCAGGGCAACACAGGTCCCAAGAACAGGTGTTGGGAGCGTAAATTCTGGGTGGGGTGGAGGGGAAGTGTGTTCAAGCACCAGCAATCCCTAAATATTGAGCACTTCCCCTCACCCGGGATCAGTGGGCAGACAAGGTTTCTGCCAGAAATGATTTTATAGACATCTGAAATTTATTCCTTTTATACAACAGTACAAGTTTTCACAGAAACTTTCTTCTAAAATGTTTTGCGTGATTCCTTGCTATCAATCCAGAATACACAAGACACAGCTCGAGCCCTCTTAAGGGGACCTGGACACCCCCAATGCCACATGTATATGGAGTACCTACTAAAGGCCAAGCCCTGGGGATGGAATGATGAGTACAGCCTTAGTACAGGAAGGGTGGGGGGCCTAGAGGAGCCCCTGGACTGTGCCAACCCGGCCATGAGGGCCAGGGGGTCCTGAAAGTCGATGGAGTAGGATGCCCAGGTAGCTTCATTCCCCAGGAAATAAACCAACTCAGGGGTTAACTTTCTTTGCTGTGTGGTAACTACAGGCCAGTGTGGGTGCTTTACTGTGTCTTGGGTGTGATCCCATGTGCAAAGCTAGGAGGGAGCTCCTGGGAGGCACGCATTACAGATGAGGAGACCGAGGCCCAGCAATCTGCACGTGGACTTTGGGACCACAGCCCCTCACTGACAGGGGCTTGTTCTGGGAGATGATGGCTCTTTCTCATCCCATTCCCTGCCAGGAAGGAGGGATGGAGCCCTGGACCCCGCTCTATCACTCACCCATCATGTGCTAGAACCAACCAACCAAGACACTTCCCAGTCCTTCCTGTCTCAGGGTCCCCACTGACGGTCTCTGTGGAAAGAGCACAGTGGTGAGAATGGTCCAGGACTTTGAGGAAGGCAGGTCTGAGCTGAGATCTCATCTTGAACAAGCAGCTTCCCTCCCCAAGAACCTCTTTCCTCATCTTTATTATTATTATTATTATGTGATGAAGATTGTCCCTGAGCCAACATCTGTGCCCATCTGCCTCTACTTTATATGTGGGATGCCCATCACAGCATGGCTTGACAAGCAGTGCATAGGTCCACGCCCAGGAGCCAAACTGGTGGACCCTGGGCTGCCAAAGCAGAGTGGGCGAACTTAACCGCTGCATCACTGGGCCGGCCCCTTTCCTTGTTTTTAAAATGAACAAAATGAGGCTTAGATTCAGGATTGCTGGAGGAATTGGGGTTATGTAGAGTTGACCATATGGTCAGACCAGTACATGATTCCTCTTGCTGTTTCACAACATGGCCCAGGGATTGCTCCAAGGGAGCTCTTCACCCAACTGCACAGCTCAAAACCTTCCCACTCACCTCCATACTTGGCTCCACCACCCTGACCAGCCCCCTGTGCACAACTAATGCTTTGGAGGAACTGGACTCAACTTCCTCCTTGAAGACACCCCCAGATGTCCTAGCTCTTCATATGCCCTCACACAGCTCCCCAAACCTAGAGATTTCTCCTCTCCCATTTACAGGTCTGCTGCAACCCTGATTTGATTCACTCTTTGATCTGGGGAAGACTATGTCCTAACTTCCTCATCCTTAGGTTGGATTTAATATTGATCTTGCATGCCCCTCCCCACCACAGAATAATTTGTCTAGTACAAACCTCTACCCCAACTCAGGGGTCTGCCCATATGTCCAAGAGCCAGTAGTTAAGCAATTTCAAGTACAGAAAAATTTTGGTTTTTATTTCTTAAGGATTTCTAGGTTTGTTAAATAAAATTATATTTTAAAAGCATGAAATAGATTTTTAAAAGCTCTACAAAGTTTAAATTTAGAACACTTGCTGAAAGTAAAGTGCAGCAGAATCAAGTGTATTCATAATGAAGTTTTAATTTAATTGAAGTTATACATAGAAACATCTGCAGTTCATTTATCCTTCAATCAAAACTTATTCCCTGATTAAGGCTCATATGTCTTTAACTGCTTTTGGTTTTTTTCAACCACCTTTTGAGATAGACTTTGATGAATTTTTAAAGACTTTGAACAGGATGTTGAGGAGGAACAGCCAATCAGAGAAGAATTTGTGGCCTGATTATCTTTCTTTAAAATATTTATTTTTAATGCATATATTATATACTTATAGTTATTATTTTAACAGAAGGTACATGTGTGGTGTTTTGGGAATCACTCTTGAAGTTGTCAGATAGGCCTATGGATAATATATCCAAGGAAATTTAAAAATATAAAAAATTAGATCAATAAATGGAAAATTTTACTAGAAGATTAGAATCTAAAGAAAAAAGAAAAGAAGAGAAATGATTAAGTTTTCCAACTAAAAACACAGTATCAGAAACTAAGAACTCAATTGATGGGTTTAACAGCAGATTAAATAAAAAAGACAGATGAGAGAGTCTCTTCTGGAGACAGTTAACTGTCGACTGGAAAATGGGTCAATGGAAATACTTGCATTAAAACACAGAGAGGAAGAAGGATACAAAACAGAGAAAATAATAAAAGTGCAGAGGAGACACAGTGACGAAGGCTAACACACATGTAATTGGAGACAAAAGAGAAGAAAAAGGAGGCAGAAAAAATATTTGCAGAGATAATGGCTAACCATTTTTTCATGCTTATAAAAAACATGAACCCTCATATTCAAAATCTCTAAGGACTATGGGCAGGATAAATATAAAGAATACCATACCTGGGAATATCATAGGAATACTGCTAAAAACTAAACTCAAAGAGAAAAATCTTGGTTCAGGATCAACCATAAAACTTACAGCTGACAGTTCAACAGAAATGATGGAAGAGAGAAGGCTATAGAATTATATATCTAAATGTGCTGGAAAATAACCACAAGGTAGAATTCTATATCTAATCAAAATATCTTTCACAAATTTAAGTAAAATAAATATATTTACAGATAAACAGAAACAGAGAGAATTTACCAAGGGTAGACCTACACAAAAATAAATATTAAGGGGTGTTCTTTGGGTAAAAGAAATGTGATCCAAAATGGGAGAATAGAACATCAGGAAGAAATAAAGAACATCAGAAAGGGCACACATGTGACTAAATATAAATTAACATCACTGATGCAATAAAAGCAATAATAGTCACAGCATATTGGGGATATTGTAATAAATGTAGAATTTTAAAAAGGTACTGAAAGAAGGTGGCCATATTTGGATAAATGAGAATTATTAAACTGGAAGACAGTGAAGGAAATTACTCAGAAGGTAGCCCAGAAAAATAGAGATTGAGAGATTAAGGACATAACAAAAAGACTAAAAGCAGAAGCACTAAATATTTTTAAATGGTAAGGAGATTTTTTAATAGAACCCGAATAAGAATATTCTAGAATTCAAAGAACACACACATACTCAGTTTGAAAACCACATGAACACTGAGAAATACAACTTTAAAAAAATCCACATCTAGACAGTGAGGGATTGTACAAAACAGAAGAGATCAAGGGAAAAGCTTAAATACAAACAAATAAAAAGACATAAAACCTTCAAAATGACAATGACTTTTCATCAGAAGCTATAAAATGTAGAAAGCACATAGTTAAACAATTCAAGATGCTGTAGGAATCATTTTAAACCTAAAATGCTCGTCTGCCTGAAGCATCATTCAATATCTCTTCCTTGAAGTGTTGGCAAACCTGCTCAGCGAAAATGCCCAGGCTCGCCTAAATCTAGGTCCATAAGGTCTCTTTCCTAAGTCTGGGTTTATTTTTATTTTATATAAAATTATTGATTGTTTTCTCCTTACAAGTGGTTGGGGCATGAATCATCATTCGAAAATGAAGCACAATAAAGAAATTTTCAGAAAAGAATCAAGACTGAGAACCTTTACATTGTCTCACCACAGCTATGTGAATATTAAAAGTCGGGCTTCAATTTTATAAACTTGAACCCAGAAACAAGGAGCATGAGAGGAAAACATAAAGCAAGAATGCTGGTAAATATATGGAGAAATTTGAGAAAGAATTATTATGGAATTAGTCACTTGTGAGTTGAAAAACAAGATGGAAATAATATATTGAACAACATGCTGTTGAAGGTAAGGAAACGATCAGTTAAACGTTAAAACTTTGTCAGTAACAAGGATGATGAAGTTAGTAATACACTTTTCAAAAAGTGATTGATTTTATACGTGAAGTAAATATTTTGACTTTTTATATAAGACACAGCACTTCAAAATTAATAAGAGGAAAATGAGTAAATAAATCTAACAATGGAATTGAGAAAAAATAAAAGGAGACCACAAAAGAAGAAACGAAAGTGCATAGTAAATGAAAACTTTAACACAAATTGACAGAAATAATTGTAAATATGTTAGTAATTAAAATTAATGTAAAAATGATAAATTGTCTTATTTAAAGATAAATATTGTCAGGAAGAAAAAAACATCCAGCAGTATCCTGGTTAAAGATGAGGAAAAAGTAAAAATAAAAAATGTTTTCACAGAACATACTAGCCAGTAAAAGATGTAGTTGACAATATCAATAAGGAAAGAAATAAACTTTTTGGCAAAAAAAAGCATATAAGAAAAATAAGGTGATTTCTTAATGGTAAAGGGAGAAATTCAGCAAGAAACTCTAAAAGTACTTACATGCACACAATAACTGACTCAGAACATATACTAACAAATATAAACACAGGAAACAAGGTAACGAATTTGTCATCACAATTGGTAAATTTAACAAAATATCCTGAAAATGGATAGAGCAAGCAAATCAAATTCTGTTATAATTAAAAAAAGATGTGAACAACACAAACCATCAAGCTTGATCAAATAAATATCCATGGAACTCTGCACCCAGTGATTAGAAAATTCTCATTCTCTCTTTTAAATATGTCCAACTGTTGACAATTTAATGTGCACTGAAATTCAAAAAAGTGTTTAAAAGGTCAAACATGTTTATATCATACTGTTTCCTATCGACAACAAATATCATTACAAAGAAGCACAAAATAAGAGCCAACTAAAACATTTAGAAATTAAAACTCATGTCCTCATAATTTATGTCTCAAGGAAGAAATTATAATAAAAGCTAAAAGAGATTTCAAACTTAACAATAGCGAAAACACTTCTCGGGTGCGCACGCGATATTCTGAAGGAAAGGTACCTGACATTCATGTGCTACAAAAGAAGCAAGAGTGGACACTAATCAATGGAGAAAGTTACAGAAATCGCGTAAAAGCAAAGTTCGAAGGAGATTCTGAAAAATAAAATGAGCATTAATTAAATTTTAAAAATTAAGAAAAAATAGAATGCAGGAACAAAATTAATTTTTTCATTAAAAAATTAATAAAAATATACAACCATTTAAAAAACTGATCAAGAAAAATGCTTATTCAAATAATATTTTGATTATAAAATGAAATATAAGTACAGGGTAGAAATTTTTTAAAATCACACAAAAATGAATTTTATGCTATTTTATGATGCAAGTATAACCTTGACATCAAAGCCAGAAAGCAAACAGTAAAAAAAAGTAATAATGAAAACAAAAAAATACACCAGCACAGCATGATTTGATGAGTGGTGCATAGATCTGCACCTGAGATCCGAACCGGCGAACCTCGGGCTACAGAAGCAGAGAGCGTGAACTTAACCTCTATGCCACTAGGCTGGCCCCTTTATTAAGTTTTTTAATAAACTAGGCACTGTTCTAAGCACTTTACTTTCATAAACTCATTTGATCCTGACACCAGCACAGTGAGGTAAATACTATAATCTCTATTTTACATTGGAGACTACTGAAACACAGTTTGAATAATTTGCCCAAGTCCTTATACCTAGAAAGGTGAGGAGTATATAGCCTAATTATCCTTTTAGTAATATATATAAAAATAGTTATATATTATTGCATAATAATATTATCTATTATAATGTATAAATATTATATAAATATATATTCCTAAATAAAATTTCTGCAAACAAAATCTAGTAAGACAGACGGTAATGTTGCAATGTGGAAGAATTTCTTTAACAAAAAAAAACCATAGATATATATATATATATACATATACACATAAATCACAAAGGAAATAATGATAAATCTGGCTCCATTATCATTTGCAACTTTTTCGGGACAAAGAAAAAAGAACATAATTAAAATTAAAATATAAATCATATATTAAGAGAAAGTATTTTTTGACAAAAAAGATAATGCCATCTAGAAAAGTTTAAAAGCCTTACAAATTTATAGCAAACAGACAAATATAAGCAATTCATGGATAAGAAAATTCTATACTTACAATTATAAACAGATGGTCAACCTCACTAACCAGAGAAATAAAAAGTAAAATAACAATAAATAATATTTTATTCACAAATTTTCCAGAGACATGGGAGCTTACATCAATGTTGGTAGGCGTGCATGTGAGCCCACATACTTTGGAGAGAAATTGGGCCACGTACAGTAAATTAAAAATAATTATGACTCAGCAATTCTATTTCTAGAAATGCATTCTAGAGCAATAAGTTTTTCTTATTGCTGTATTCCCATTAAACCAATCATGCATATAGACTGATAAATTTTTATGCTATGTTTACACCAACATATTCATTTCTACTGTATTAAATATATAAAAAACTTTAACCGTAATGGTTACACTCATTTTTTAAATATGTCTGACGAAACTCAAATGTCATGTGATACACACTGTCATCCACAGCAAAATATATGAATAAGCTCTCTAAATCTCAGAAATGTTTTATTTTGTCTTTTAATCTTTGAATTTATATTTTCTTTCTTTCTTTCCTCTCCAAAGCACCAGTATGTAGTTATACAGTCTAGCGACAAGTCCTTCTAGCTCTTTTTCTATGTCAGCCACTGCCACAGCATGGCTACTGGCAGATGAGTGGTGTGGTTGTACCTCCAGGAACCAAACCCAATTTTCATTTCCAAGCATGGAATAATGATGGGAACAACTTACATAAAAACTGATTTTTCAGAGCATGCATTTTATAAATTATAATGCTCAACTAAACAAAGAAGAAATGTAGATAGATAGATGATGTAGATAGATAGATGATAGAGTTCAAAACATTGCCATATCTTTTTTGCCATGATGAATTAGAGTTCTACAATCTTTAACAGTTTTACTGACACTATCTGCTGTGTTTTCACAGGAAGGTCCCAGCAGCGTCGGACTCTTCACAATAGTGTGGGAAGAGGATAGGCAAGATCATTAAACATTGATCATTAGGCCTGCTGTCTCTCTCTCAGGAAAGTCCAGCACATCCCCTTCTAGTTTTACTCTTGGCATAAGACAGTGAAAGACACTAGTATTTCAAAGTGCCCCTTGTTGCCTAGAAGATTTTAAATTGTAGCAAAATTCACACTAGTAAGATTGAAGGTGGAAAATAGTTACACCCTTATTTGTAAAGTGGAGTGAGAAAGTGGGAAGGGGAGCTAAGGCAACTGGAAAAAAAATAAAACAGGTACAAAGAACAGATGCGATAAATAGAAAATAAACAGCATGGTTGTATTTAAATATAGCTAGATAGAAAACTGCATTAAAGATAAATGGCCTAATCTCTAAGTAAATGACTGGGATTGTCAGGGTTGCCTAAAAAAGTGATGCTCAAATATATGTCATTCACAAGAAATCCACTTTAAACCTGATGTATATAATTTAAAACTAAAAGCATGGAAAATGTATATCATGTTAACATTGAACATAAGAGACTAGAGCAGTTATATTAAAAGCAAGCAAAATATACTTAGGAAAATAAGTATTAATAGGAATAAAAAAGAGACATTTCACAATGATAATAAAAAAAGAAGACAATTCATCAAGAAGACAAAACAATCACAAACATGTATGCATCAAATAACAGATTCAAAGTCCGTGAAGCTCTGACAGACAGAGCTAATGAGAGAAATAAATAAATCCGTGCATGGATTTCCATAGTCATCTTGCAGTAACTAATAGGACAAGTAGATAAAAGTCAGCAACAACCCCATTAACCAACCTGACACAATTGATATTTACAGGACATTCCACTCATCAACAGCTGAATACACACCCTTTACAAGTACATCTAGATGACATGCTGGGCTGTCAAAAAATATTTTTTTAGAAAAATTCAAAGAATTAAAATCATGTAAATTGTGTTCTCTGATCCCAAAAAAATTAACATAAAAACTGAAAACAGAAAGATATACCCCCATTCTTCTCTGCTCTCATCAGCTATTCCCCTCCCCACCTCTCTCTGCTCCAGCCACACTAGCCTTCTGTCTTCTCCAACAGGAGGGGCACACTCACCACTGAACCTTGGCCCAGGCCCTTATTCCCCCATAAACCAGCACCCCCCAGGACCACCTCTTCTGAAGCCTTCTTAGCCATGGCCATCATTGATCAGGGTGAGGGGCGAGGGTGGGGAAAGACCTCTTTTCAGACTTGCTGGAGTGGTGACATGCTATGGAATATAAACAAGGATGAGAAGGTCAGGCCCAACTACCAAGGAATTAGACCCCATGCTTCTCACCAGGTTAGGCAAATAATTTCCACAAGGGTCGGGGTGTTGGTAAACACAATTCATCCCACTGTCATCAAGATTTGGTGTGAAATGTACACACACCTTGGTGATAAATCCAAACCACCAGAGTGTCTTCTTGGAGCCATCTTTCTATGGAGCCTGACGCTGCCCAGTGACTGTTTCCTGGCCCAGCAGCACAGAGCAGGCACAGTGCCGGGGCAGACACAGCACCAGGGCAGGCACTGCTGACACGCCGTAAAATACATTGTACCTGCACATTCCACAAAAATATCAGCCAGGAACATGTAACAATTTATATCTAAAGACAGAAATGATGCACCTTCTCCTAAATTATTTGACTGAATTTTGTCATAAAGAAAAACATTATCTAAGTCAATTGTCAAGATTTAAATATGTACGTGTAGGCTTTTAACTGTTTAAGTCATGCAACAATTTTGTTTTTTTAAAATATCCCATTTTATTCTATCATCTGCCTCCTCTACTTCCAAGTCTTTGTGAATTTAATTGCATTTTATGATCAACTTGTTGATACACTATTTTCTCTTCAAGAACTATTGCTGGCATTTGCATTAATTATGAAACCATATTGGTCAGAGTCACTTATGTTTAGCTATTTACTCTTTGTGATAATAATTATTATTATTCTCTTGTTCTTAAGTTTTCAATTTTGTTTTCTTTTTCATAGCCAACTGGCATATGCTTCCAGGAATTTTTTTCTCCGATAATTGTATAGAATTTCCTAATTCTTTAAAGACTTAAGAATATATCTTACTTTTATGTTTGAATGACAACTCCATTGAATACAGAATTCATGAGAAAAATACTTTTTCTTGTTTACTTTTGGTGAATTTTGAACTTTCTTTACCTTCCATCCCAAGGCCCTAGATTCATAACACCCCTATCTGCTGATGTTATCTTGGGAAACATCTGAAACCATTCATTTTTTATTTTCTCTGAAGTTCATGGGATGTTCTTTTTTCTACACTTGAAAATAAAAAAAAAAAGAACAGGCCTAAACATATTATTCTTTTGACTCTCTTTTTTTTTTGGTGAAGAAGATTGGCCTGGAGTTAATATCTGTTGCCAATCTTTCTCTTTTTCCTTGAGGAAGATTGTCTCTGAGCTAACTTCTGTGTCAATCTTCCTCTATTTTATATGTGGGATGCCACCACAGCACGGCTTGATGAACAGTGTGTAGGTCCACACTCAGGATCCCAAACCTGTGAACCCTGGGCTGCTGAAGTGGAGCGTGTAAATCCAACCACTACACCACCGGACTGGCTCCCTTGATTCAATTATTTTTACGACACACAGAGATCTTTTTGCAGTCCAGAAAATTTTTTGAGTGTAGACATTGATATTATTGGTACTGACATTTTACTCTGATTCATTAACTGTGATTTCTTTTTTGTGTGTGTGAGGAAGACTGGCCCTGGGTTAACATCTGTTGCCAATCTTCCTTTTATTTTTTTCTCCACAAAGCCGCGGTACATAGTTGCATATCCCAGTTGTAGGTCATTCTTGTTCTCTATGTGGGACACCTCCACAGCATGGCTTGAGGAGTGGTGAGTAGTTCTGGGCCCAGGATCCAAACTAGCAAACCGTGGGCCATAGAAGCAAAGCATGTGAACTTAACCCCTCAGCCATGGGGCTGGCCCCCCAATCTTCCTCTTTTTGCTTGAGGAAGGTTGTCCCTGAGCTAACATCTGTGCCAATCTTCCTCTATTTTTTTTTTGTATGTGGGATGCCACCATAGGGTGGCTTGATGAGTGGTGTGTTGGTCCACACCCAGGATCCAAACCCACAAACCCCAGGCCACTGAACTGGAGTGGGCAAACTCAACCACTACACCTCTGGGCCAGCCTCTAACTGTGATTTTTAATGGCTGTAATTACCCAAACGATAGAATTCCTTTCTTTGTCCTTGTCATATAGTATTTTTCAAATCCTGGAAAAATCTCAAGTCTAAATTTCACATTACTGATTCAACATTCTGCAATAGGAGCTCTTCTCCTTACGGAATTATAGGAATTCTCATAGAAATTTAATTGTACTATTAATTTGAAGTCTCCTTTCATTCTTTTCTCCTTTAATTTGGATTCTTTCAAATGCACGTGTTTATCTGGTCTCTATCCTCCTGTGGCCTCCTGCTCCCTTTCATAACAACTGTAGCTTTCTGCCCCCTCCCAAAGGAAACGGGAAATGGGGGAAAAAGGATTCTTTCTACCACGTCCTTCTGCTACCTGCAACAAATGGTTCTTAGCTCTGACTCTTCCTCGCCCCTTCTGTGAGAACACTGCGTACCCACTGCACCACAGACCTGGCTCAGGGCACACATGTTGACCTCTTATGTGGTGTCTTCATCTCTGAACACGGGTGGGCGGATTGAAGGCCGGTGTCTGCTCACCCACACGGGCAAGGCATATATTCTGCCCCGTCTGTCCACTTGGCAGACTCCATACGTCACATCTAAACCAAGAATGCAGTCGATAAGCATGTTTCCTAAACGTTTCAGTGCCTTAAAACGATTCTCTCCTAGCTGGGACCCTAAAGGCCTGAAGTGAAATTCGTTCCTGTTCCCTATGTCGTTTTTCTCACCCCTCTGGAGAATTCGATACGCGTACTGTGTGGTACACAGAGAACCACACCTTCCCCTGTCCCACCCCGACCCTGCAGTGTGCACTGCCGGGCTGACCTTTTCCTGTACACACACATGCTATGCTGATCAAGGGGCAGAGAGCAGGACGGGCTGTCTCAGGACAGTCATGGGAGAAAGGAGGGGATGGAAACCACCTGGTTTAACGGGAAGGGCCCTGTCTGGGAACCATAAGTCAGAGGAGGCGTTTGGGTGAGGGCGTCTCTCCCTCTGATCTGGGCAGGAAGGCGGAATCTTTCTCCAGGACGGGATTTCACAAATCCACATGGCGACGACATGCTTATGGAAATCCACGCAGTTTGGGTTTATGGATTCCCTTTGTTTTAACTCTGTCTTCTTGTGTATCATCTTGATTATTTCAGTGTTGTTTTAGAAAAGAAAATATCAGGCTCTGATAGTTACATGCCAAACTTACTTGGGTTTTTTTCTTATCTTATCCCTACTAGCAATAAAAACACTTTTGGAGGAGCCTACCTTTTGTTTAAATAGATCAACTCATCATTTTCTAGCTTACTAACCTGACTTTATTTCTTATGAATAAAGCAACCAACAAAAAAGTAAAATAATTTTTTCCGATGTACAAAAATGGGAGCGCATTTTTTTTAAATCAAGGATGCTGTAACTTCTGAGAGTTGCATTTTCCTGCTATAATCTATGTTATAACAGGTTCGGAACCACCGCCTTCCCTCCTGTCAGGCCCTCCTCTCCCAGGCACACCTGCTGACTGTTTCCTCTTGGTAATGCACCAGCCAAGGCCGCCACCAAGACCCTTGGTCTGTGCACGACACAGTCCACCAACATCAGCCTTACAAGATTTCTGTTGTCGTATACGTGTGTCTTAAGAGTCAGAAATGTACTCATGATGCCAGATCAGACGTATTGTTTTGTTTTGTTCTTCAGAGTCCATGTATCACATCCAAGCGCGCGAATATGTTGGATTTCTGACAATTTGGGTCTTTGTGTTGGTACAAATGAGAACATCCTCCTGTTTGAAGCCCACAGCTCAGCTGCAGAGGGCTGCTGAGAGCCTGGTACCCCGATGATAAAACAGAATGTGCTTTGAGAGCCATTTTCGTAGCAGAAGCTTCTGGAAATTTTAATTTTCCCTTTAAAATTGTTGAACCATTATTTAACCTCTTTTGTTTAATTTTCTTTTGGAAAGCCAGAGCACCCTTTGTGTTAAAATACATCTCACGGAAGCCTTAAGCATGGATGTTTTGGCGTTCAGCACTGGGAGCAAGATGAAGTTTCTATCTAATTATAAAAAATGTATGTATATATAATTATACAGCGAACAAGATTTCCACAAAAATTGCTTAAACTAGCTTAGTTTGTATAGTATCTACGTATAAGTTAAGCCACAGTTCTATACATACATATTTAAACAAATGTTATTGAAATCCTTCTTACAGCTTAATCATTGTAAATCAATGGATTATTTTATAAATATGATTCCGAACATATGTATGCACAGTGAAGTGCCTTCTATAGAAAATCGACAAGTGAGAACTTACCCCAAAAAGACATACTATTTATAAATCATATTTATCTACATACTGGAATAAAATGTGGGCAAGGACTTCATTTATCAGTAATTTGTTTATTAGCCAAGTCAATTATCATAACAGCTTTTCAGAAACTGTTTTTTAAAATGTATTCTAATTCCAGACTTGTTTTGCAGTAGAGACCGGGCTGGTTGTCTGTTAATGAGGGGGAAGCACAAAGCCCCACACGCCTGGTGTTGATGGTCGTCTACGTTTCCCCCCAGCACCAGGTGGGGGTGAAGCTGAAGGAGCAAGCAGAGCGGTTGTTTCGATAACTTCGAACTCGGTGCCCTCGTTTCGGAAAGCAAGACTTTGGTTTTGAGGAGGAATCTCTGAGTTAGATTAACTGCATGGAGTCCCCCCATTCTTTGCCCTTCCCTTTACGTATGCCCAGTCCCTGGTGACTTTGCAATTGCTCCATAGAGACGTGGAGTCACATGCTCTGCTCCTCCAGTCTGAGTTCTGCATGTGAGTTGCTTTGGCTGATGGGAGGTTAGTAGCCATGGATGCAGAAGTTTGAAAAGTCCTGGAATGTTTTCACTTCCTCTCTGCCTCCTGCCATGAAGACATGCCTGAGTTGGCCTGCTGGACAACATCACACATGCAGCAGATCTGAATCACCCCCCGCCCCACTCAGGCTGTTCTAGATCAGCCAGCTGGAGGGCAAGCCCAGCCCAAATCAGCAAAAGCACCTAACCATGTGCCCCTCACCACAGATGCCTACTTGGGCTGAGATCAGTTAAACCTAGCCGAGATCCGTGCGTCCTAGACCAGTCAGACTCGGGACTAAATCGACATAGGTAAGTGTGCCAGTGAAAGTCTGGAGGGGTTACTACGCAGCACCTTTGTGGCAGAGATAATGGGTACACCCCTCTCCCCCAGGCTGCAGTGTTCTGGGGACACAGTCGATCCCTATGCCCTGCCACAGGGGATGGCACATAAATTGAGCCAGGTCCCCAGGCGCTCTTTTCACAGGGACTTGAATCCTGAGCAGAGTCTGCGGGGGCAGCAAGTGCAGCCGAGCTGCCTTCCCCAGGAAGCACCCCCCAGGGATGCCACCCATGAGCAGCTGCTCCCTGAGAACCAGCCACCGCCCCGGCTACTGCCCTTCAAGCTGGATTCTTCCATGAGACATCACTTATCTTCTGATAGGTTCTCTGTGGGCTTTTGCAGTCATGGTCTGTTCATTTTGTTTACATCCCAAGAAATCAGTCTGGCTTCTGCGTCATGCTCTGTGCTAAGACCTGGGGATCCAGGAATGAGTGAGAGGGAGGAAGCCCTCCCCCACCATTGCAGAAGAAAGCAGGGAGCTGGTGGGAATCTCACTTGGTGCCTGGGCTGGACTCTAGCCCCATCACACTAGGTGACTTTGGGCACATTGCTTACTCTTTCTTCATCTGAGTGTTCTCATTAGTAAAGTGGGGTTAATAATGGTACTTATTTTAGAAAATTGCATTTTGGTTTAAAGGCGATGAGGTATTCAAACTTCTCAGCATGATGCCTAGTTTTCATCTTCTCCTCCTCCCCCTCCTGCAGTCTAAGGGAGAAGAAAGCAATTCAATAAGCAACTGTAATACTTTATCACAAGGATGAGGGTAGTGGGTTTATCATCAGGACCAAGAAACATGTGGCACAGAGTGTATACCCCATGGTTTGAGGATCCAAGACTTCACGAAGGAAATAGCATCCATTCTGGGAACCAAAGGATGATGTGGCATCAGTGGGGGTAAAGTGTGTGGAGAAGGAAAATCTGTTTCTAACAGACAGATCCAAAGTAGGAGAAAATTGAACCCTTGAAGAACAGAATGAAATCTAGAGAACTTGGTGGTGGGTTGGAAAGGCGCAGGGGTGAGGTCAAAGGATGAGACCTTAGGTGGTAGAGTTAGCTAGAGGAAAGGCCAGGAAGAGTCTTAGTGACCTGTGAGGGTTAGGAGTCTGTACTCAGAAAAAAGGGAGACATGGAGGTGCTACTGGATTAGGTGCGTTGTTGAGCATGATTACTCCAGTTGTAGTGGAGAAAGGACTGGAAGCCAGTAAAATGGGAGACAGAGGGCAGTTAGGAGGCTGGTGCAGGGACCCAAGCAAACTGGGTTGGACACCTCCGTGGTGGAAGGAAGTGGCTGTGGGGATGGAGAAAACGAACAGCTGAGACACGCTTACTATGGAGTTGCCATGACATGATGGAGGGAGTGCTATGTGGGGAGAGGTCTATGGTTTGAATGGCCAGTTAGGGAAAGAAAGAGAGAGGGCACATTGGGGTGGGGGTGGGGGGTTATGGGCAGGGATTGTGAGCTAAGGTTTGGACACTCATATCTGTGAGGTTGTTGTGGGACATCTAAGAAGGGGTGGCTGAGGGGCAACTGGCTCTGTTAAGTTTGGAGCTCAATGAGTGACCTGCACTGGGGGAGACTCTGGATCCTTGGGGTGTGGATGGCATCAGGCTCATGAAGCAGACAGAGAGACAACAGGGAGAGTACAGCGGTGACAAGGGCTGGGCAGACCATCCAACTCACACCCCACACAAGTCTCTGGGCAGCTCTCCTGTCCATGATGGAACCAGCTCTTCTTTCCATCTCCTTCTAACCTGTGATGGTTTTGGAAAATAGTTTTGTGGTCTTATGAAACTTGTGCGTAGAGCAGATGTTCTTCAAGAGCAGCAGACTAAGGGGTCCCCATGTAGCATGCAGGATTCGCCTCTTGGTGCCGTCATCTCTGCAAAGCCGTGAAGAAAATGCTCGTGATTGCTCTCTGGTTCCTGGTCTGCTCTCTATGGGTGAGTTCGTTGGTGGCTTGGATTTCTGACAAGTGAAACTTCACTGTGATATGTCTATAGCTTACAGGAGAAACCTAGGTAAGGAAGGGATATGGGCATATCCTCACAGAATAAGGAGATATCCCTCAGTGTTAGCATGATTGATGGAAGAATATCACTCGCAGAAGGATTCTTGTATCTAAAGTTACCTGAATTCCTTCTTTCTCTGGCAAATGACAATTGACTCAAACCAAGGCCATAACTATTTATTGAATAACTTCTGTTTCCATCTCTATGGCTGATGCTCAGGAGACTGAAGTCACATGTCCAATGACATCTATAAAAGATAAGAGATCTATCCATCACCTTGTCTGTAATCCTCAGCATATATTGAGTGAAGGCAAGGTTGTGTTCCATAAGATAAATCTCAAAAAATAAAAAATATATCATCAAAAGCCCAGCTTCAGAAAGCCTAGCTTTTGAAAATATGGTTCTATCAACTTTGTCTTAATGTAATCATTCTATGCACAGAGGTTACACACACACACACACACACACACACACACACAATATCTAGCAGCTTATTCATTCCAAACATTGTGATATTTTATTATTAATGTTTTTTATCTTTATCATAGCTAATATTTTTCGAGTTCTTGTTTTGTGCCAGACTTGAGAAATGCCTTATGTACTTTGTCTCATTTAATAGTCATAAATATCTTTTGATGTGGATGCTCACATTTCACAGCTGAGAAAGAGCTAGAAAATTTGCCCAGAGTCACATCAGTTATCTCACAAATGACAAAACAGTGGGCATTTCAGCTTAGGAGCATCATGAGTTTCTCAAACTCAGAAAATCTAAAACCAATCTCATCACCCTCCCGGGATGAGAGGAGAGGTCCACACCCCTGACTTACTGTATGTGACAGCTGTCCCGCACCCCCAGCCAGACGGGGAGGAAAGCCCTGACACCAACCAGAATTTGCAGGTCTTTCTAGATCCCAGCAGGTCCCAAACTGGGTCCAGTGGGCAATCTATAGTGACCTCTGAATACTGTGACTCTGTCAAGACTGATGGTTTGGAACCCACCACTCTCCAAGTGATAGGAAGTGCTATAGAGACAGCCGCCAGCCCACTAACTCCATTCCAGGTCTCAAGCCTGTTCGCCTCCTGCTGACAGTACAGCACTTGAATGAGCATCATCAATGAAAAGAGAAGCAACGCCTCATTCTGAACCAAAGAAAGATCGTAACCTCCTCTTCTCCTCTTCCTCTTACTAATACAGATAATGTGCATCAATTAATCAACAGTTGTTACCAGTGGAAGACTAGGTGCCAGGCCGCCTGGGAAGAGCTTCCTGTTGTCCTTCCAGGGGCCAGACTTCCCGAGGAACTGGTGAAAATGCAGATTGCAAATCACCAGATCCAAGTTGCGTCTGCCTTTCTAACCGGCTGGTCCAAGGACCACACATTAAGTACACTAAATGATGAGGCTCCTGGGGCAATGGGCTGTGGGTTCTTGGGAAGCTGGCAGCCTGGCGTAGTTGGGCCCTTGAGCCAGGTGCTTCTCTCCCGGGGTAAACTCGTCGGCATCTCTCCAGGGGAGTCCAGTCCCATCCGAGTTTGAAGGCTCTCCTGCAGCTCAGAGGAAGGCCCCCAGGCACTCTCTGTGCCCATTCCATCCCCTATCCTCCAGGGTGTCCTTGTCCTTCTGCTGCCACTGCCACGGGTGCCACACTGCCCGCCATGCACAAGGACTGGGGTCTTGGCCACAGGTGAGCAACATGCGGGACTTTCAGCTGAGGAGAGATGTGGATGTTCCGATTACAAAGAGAACAGTCAGTCCGAGGAAGGCAGGTGGCCTGCAGCTAATGAGGTCATGTGACCAGGAGCTGAAATTAGCTGTGGCCCTTGAAAGAGAGGTAACATTCTTCGTTCAGAGCTAGGATAAGGGAGGATGGTGTAGGAGGGAGAAACATGGAAATTAGAAAGTACAAGCACATTTGTAAAGTAAGAAGTGAAACAATCTCCTTAGAACAACAAATTCGTCTTTGCAAACTGTGAGGATACTGAATTCTAAGCTTGGACTGGCTCAGAGACAAGGCGACGCCATGTGTGTTTGCTGTGACACTGGAACAACACAGAATACTATTGGTAATGAGAAGGTTAGTTTATAGACAGAATGCAAAACTCAGCAGGCTTTTGCAGAAATTGACAAGCTGATTCTAAAATGTAGATGAGAAAGCAAAAGACCTGGAGTGGCCGAAACAGACTTGAAATAGAACAACAGAGCTGTAGGATTTGCACTTCTTTGTTTCAGAACTGACTGTAAATCTGCAGTAACCCAGGCAGAGTGATGTGGAAGTGATGGAAGTCTAACAGACAAACAGGATAGGAGAGGGTTTGAGCCAGCCCCACACAGCCGTGGGGAAAATTGGTTTTCAACCATGGTGTCAAGAGGATTCAATGGATGCAGAAAAGTCTTTTCAATAACTGGTGTTGAAACAACTGCCTATTCATATGGAAAAAAATAAACCTCACCCCTTACCTCTCACCATACTCAGTAATTAATTTGAGATGGATTATAGACCTAACTGTAACAGTTAAATCTATAAAGCTTTTAGGAGGAAATCTTCACAACTATGGGGTTGGTAAAGATTTCTTAGATAAGACACTAAGTGTATTAACCATAAGAGAAACAAAATTTGACAAACTGGCCTTCATCAAAACTAAAAACTTCTGATATTGAAAATACCATTAAGAAAATGAAAAGTCAAGCCACAGAGCAGAACAAACACTCACGACACCTCCAGCCGACAAATGACCTGTATCCAGAACATATAAACAAACTGTGCGATTTAGTAAAAAAAAAGACAAACAGCCTAATGCAAATTGGCAAACAATTTAAGATACAGTTCAAAAAGGAAGATGCATCAATAGCCAATAAGAACGTGAAAAGTTGTTCGATACGACTACTCAACAGGACAGGCCACAATGAGAAACCACTTCAGGACCAACGGAGCAGCTAAAATGAAGAGTTCCAACGCCAAATGTTGGTGAGGATGTGGAGCAACTGGACTCTCCACCGTTGTTGAAATTCTCATAAGTTCCTTGAAAAATCTTTTGGCATTTTTAAAAATAATGTTGGACAGATACTTACTCCATGAAATAGTGATTCGACTCTTGGGAATTTACTGAATAGAAATGAAAATTGATGTCCACAGGAAGACTTGGATAAGAATGTTCATGGCTCTGTATTCACAATGGCCCTAACCTGGAAACAACCCGATTGATGATCCACCAGACGAAAGATAGCCCTGCTGTGGTATATCTGTGCAATGGAACATTGCTCCCCACTAAAAAGGAGTGCTCTGCTGACACACGAAACAAAGGCCATGGCTCTCACAGACACAGCGATGAGCTACAGAGACCAGACAGACACACGAGGGCAATTCTGTCTGATTCCATTTACATGAAGTTTAAGAACAGGCAAAATTAGTCTAGAGTGGAAGAAATCAGAGCCATGGTGGCCTCCAGGTGGGACTCACTGAAAAGGACTTGAGGGACATTTCTGGTGATGGAAACGCTCCTTTTCTTGATTTGGGTGTGGGTCACACGGGTGTGCACAGTTCCTGGAACTCATGGAACTGAACACTTACTGTCTGTGCATTCACTATTTACACGCAAATATTGTTGGCAGAATGGACAATGAGGAGAGGAAACAAGGCAGAAACGCTATTTAGAAACACCAACATCACAGTGGCTGGATGTCGTTGGTGGATGCAGCTCTGTGAGGGGTATCTCCCTCAGACCTTCTTAGAAGATTTTCCCATCCATCTTTCTAATGAAGACAAATTATTTTATCCTCAAAAGAAAAACAACTTTAGACAACATGGATATTTCCATCTATATTTTTATGCATCCATTTTGAAAAGTATGTGTGTATAACCATAGTTAATTATACATATTAAACTAAACACACACACGCACGAACAATTCTTTTTTTGGGGGGGGGGGAAGATTAGCCCTGAGCTAACATCTGCCACCAATCCTCTTCTATTTTGCTGAGGAAGACTGGCCCTGAGGTAACATCCATGCCCCCTTCCTCTAATTTATATGTGGGATGCCTGCCACAGCCTGGCTTGACAAGGTCCACACTCGGGATCCGAACAAACGAACCCCATGCCGCCGAGGCGCAGTGCGTGAACTTAACCGCTGCCCCAGTGGGCTGGCCCCACACACAATTCTTAAACTGCATTTTCTTGTCTTTGCAATCTTTTCCTGAAGCCGCCCCAAATAGCAATGCGATCTACTTACAAGGAGTATGCTAACTGATGTGCAAACAACTTTACGACCAGTTCACTGGTGAACTCTTCTAAGCAAATCATGACAACTAAGTCACATCCACATAGAAATTCTGGAATCTGCTCTTTCTTAAATCCTTATGCTCTCCCACACAATATTTATCTGACCTCCTCGTTAAAGTAGTGTGACAAGTATCAAGTCCTTAAATCATGAGCCTGACATGACACAAGAATGAGGAAAGCAAAAATGAGAGCCCTTGCCCTAAGGATGTGGAATGCACGGAAGGCCCCCGCAGCATCATTGGGACCGTGGGGAGCGGGACACCATCAGGAGTTACATGGTGTAGATGTGGGGAGAACGGAGGACATGCCAGGCAGCTGCTGGCCCACGAGACGATTCTGAGAGTGTGCCCCCAGCGCCTCACTGAGCAGTAAATGATCGTCCCCGCGTGGCGTCCCCATAGAAGCACATGGACTAAAGCACTGCCAAAGGCTTTGGTTTTTCTGATGGCACCAGCTAATTTGGGGAAGAAAATACACGAGCTGAAGTAATTATTACTTAAATGTGCTCGCGAATAGGAGACTGAAAACAAGGAAAAATGGCAATGAAAATGTGTGTCAATGACGGGGGCGGGCTGCCTGTGGCTGTGCTGACTTCACTCGCTTCCTATGGCTCGACTGCCTTTAATGTCCTGAAGCCAAACCGTATAAAGTGTTGCCAAACGGTGATCCCTCTGTAGAGGTATAAGCCAACAGCACACAGCTTGGGGCTCAAGATACACACGTTAGGAGTTTGAAGCTGCTTGTGGCCAGAGGGAGAGGACGTGTGCCCAGGTCCTGGGGACGGCCACCTCCCCAATGGGGCTCCTTCCGGGCCAGGAGTCTGCTCCGCCTTGTCCTCAGAATCTCAGATTCCTGAATGAATATGGGCCCTGGGAACACAAGCCGCAAAGAGGGAATGACTGGAAGCTGGACCACAGATAAAAGCAGAATCGGTCCATCTTACCATGGACCTCAAGGAGGACAGTCTCTGCATTGATTTCTTCCAGTAAAAAGACAGAATTTGACTTTCTAACAAAACCAAAGAGAATTCCAGAGAATTCTGTGATGAAACATAGTGAAAGAAAAAAATGAATTTACTCTGAAACATTACATGACATGAATAGACTCTCCAGAGAGAGAGGAAGGGACTGAGTGTTACCACATCTAAATAAAGGAATATTGATTAATAAAAGAAAAATAAGTGGACGTATATGAAAGTAGACAAGAAATGAAAATAACTTACCACAACAATACTGTTGACATTATTTAATAGGGCAAGAAACTATTTAATTTAAAAATTTGTGCACCATGTCATTCCAGATAATCAGACCGATTTGTTCCACCAGCGAGCTCAAGATCTGATCTATATTCAATTTTGATCCAACTTGCCATAGATGCTAAATTGAAGCTGCACCACCTTGTCGAACTAAGGTAAATACCACCAACAAAAAATATATAAGCTTTCTGAAGCTCAATTAAAAAAATATTAGTGACTTTCTCCCATTTTATAATATCATAGTTAAATTGCCTAAACATACCATCATTATTGTGTAGAGAAATCTCGAATGGTACTGATGCTTAAGGATTATATTATTTTATTTTCAAAGAGAGCAAAGTAATTTCTGAGCTACCAAATGAAATACTGAAGGCATTCATGGCACGTCACCATGGAATGACCGGTGGTTACCAGGAAAAGATTAATAAAGCTGGATGAATGTGTGTGTGTGTGTGTATGTTGAACACATTTAATAATATGGAAGCTCATGAAATCTTGGCCATGTATTTTACTCTATTAATTGAAAAACAATTCTTGATATCTTAATCTTGTTAAAAAATCCTAGATCAACAACTGTAGTGCATCTGATTGCCACGTTTAACGTGGTATGTGTCTTTCCCACTTTGTGTGTTTGTATCTACATAAAACAGGGCCAAAATGTGAGTTTAATTGAGAAGCTTACAATCATGGACCAGTCAAAGCTGACTTCTCTTCGAGTCACTGCTTTTGAATTCGAATGGCAGCCACTGACCAGAAAATCTCTTCTGATGGCTGGTTGGCGTTGCCCACTGCAACTCTGACAGCAAATGGACAGACAGAATGCGACCTACACAAGAATACGATGTCTGGGTATCTTTGAATAATGAACTCTCCAGGTCAGATATCAAGGCTCCTCCCCACCCTGGTACAAAACATCCTGATCATTTAAGCAGCCAGAATGAACACCACTTGCTATAGTATCATCTCAACAAAGATGCACTGACCTCCTGGAGGCCGAGGTGAAGGCTGTGAGAGCTCCCTGCCGCTCCCGCCCCGTAGCCCTGACCTCGGCCAGCTGGGCAGATGGTGCTGTCAGCTCTTCCCTGTTTATTCTATCAGGCGTGTGGAAGCACATTTTAAAACGCACCAGCTCATGTGTTATCTATGGGTTAAGCGCAGGGCACACACCGCCCTCTATCATAAGACCTAAACTTCTGTAAACAACCAGAGCGGTTGTGTAAATGCCATTTTCTTGACATAAATAACAGAAACATATGGCCCGGGCCAGGAAGTGGGGGCTACCTGGATAGATTGATATCCTGCTCGACAAGTGACGATATTTATGACATGATTCTGCCTGACAGAGAAAGAGGAGGGGCGGCCGGCTAATGACTTTTTCATGAACTCTATGACAACACACACCGACGGCTGGCAGCCTCGGTTCATGCTGGTCCTGCGCGCCTGCGGCTAAATGTGGCTGTGGAAGAGGAAGAAAATGCATTTTCCAAAGGCAAAAGTGTGTCGCCCTGTTGTAGGCAACAGTGGGACGCCACCAATTCTCACATCGAATGGGTTGTCAATGAGCAGCAAGTCTCGTGCAAACTTTATCCAGAAAAACTATTCGCCTTTCAACATTTCTTGCCACCCCTACATTTTGTTGTTGGGGTGAGTGAGGCTTAAATCACATTTCAAGCCGAAGAGTTTAAATTTACCTATGATACAGCTGGATGGAGTTAGTCGTATTTCACATACTCTCATATTCCATCTACTTGTACATTTCACATACGAGGCCGTGTAAAAATACCGACAGACTGAGTTTCTCCCATGTGACGGACTCAGCTGGGAGCTCTTCCTCTGACTCATGTTGACCTGGGTCCCACTTGCTGTGTTCCTCTCATAAGCAAATGTCGTCTGCAACACACGTGCTTACTCTGACGCCCAAACTTGAAGGGCAGTGTTGTTTCAACTGAGCTCAGTTCCACAAATATTCATTGACTATTTTGTGTGGCATTCTTCAAGGGATTTGGTCCCCAGTAAAGCCAAGGGTGCTATCAAAAGTGGGCTGTTACAGGAGGCCTGCCCGGTGCCATAGTGATTAAGTTCGAGGCACTCTGCTTCAGGGGCCTGGGGTTTGCCTGTTTGGATCCCAGGGGTTGGATCTTACATACTGCTTATCAAGCTATGCTGTGGCAGGCACCCCACATATAAAAAGTAGAGGAAGATGGGCACAGATGTTAGCTCAAGGTCAATCTTCCTCAGCAAAAAGAGGAGGATTGGTGGCAGATGTTAGCTCAGGGCTAATCTTCCTCACTAAAAAACAAAAAGAAAAGAAGAAAGAAAGAGAAGAAAATGTGGGCTGTTAGTCATACACAAATAATCCTAAGAGAGGGGTGAATATCACAGACATCCCCCCTCTATTTTGTCTCTCTACAGGATCATTCCCATCAGTCTAGAAATATACTTTTCTTTTCTAAAATAAAATAAAACACAAAAAATGTAAAAAGAACTTCTGTTGACCTCATTTGCCCTGCCAGCTTTCATCCCATTTCTCAGCTCCATCCTGCAGCCGAATTTCTCTAAGGGGCCATCTGTCCCACTCACTTCTCCGGTTTCTCTCCTGACACCGTCTCCTAAAGCTTTGTTTTGCAGTGTTGATCTTCCGTCCTCAGTGTACCCCATCAGGGGGACCCTTCCTGGCCCTCATGCACTTTGTCTCCTTGGCTGCAAGGACTCTCTGGGTTTGTTTTCCCCTGTCTCAAGAAACACTCATTTACCATCTCCTGCATCCGTGCCCATTCTTCTCCCTGAGCTTGGAGTACCGAGGGCCCCAAGATTAGTGCTTGCTCTCTGCTCTTCAGAGTCTACACCGAATCCCCAGCCCAGGCTTCTCAAACTCTACATGCGTGCAGGGATCTTGTTAAAATTCACCTTCTGATTCTGCAGGTCGGGGTGGGGCCTGGTTTCTAACAAGCTCCCAGGTGAGGTGGCTTCCACTGGCCCTTGGCCCACGCCATGTAGAGGGACAAAAGTGCCTCCCAGTCTCGTGGCTGTCAGTGCCTTCCACGTGCTGATGACTCTCAAAAGTGTCTCTCCATCCCCAGACCTCTCTCCTCAACCCCAACCGCTAATTTCATACGTTCGCTCAGAGGTCCAATGGACTTCTCAAGATGGCCCTGGCTCCAGGGGGAGCCCTGCTCTTCTCTAGGCTGAATCAGCTCAGATTCCCCCGTCTCAGGTCATGAAAACTGCACCCTTTCCATGGCTCAGCCGAACCCCAAACCCGCACCCAATTCATCGATGAATTTTCTCAGCGTATGTCCAAGGTATTCCCAAATCAGACCATTTCTCTCCGTCCTCCACTGTGGCTGCTTGGACTGGGCCACCACCTATGTCCCAAACTACTGTCCCAGGCTCCTTATCCAGACAAGGCCCCCATGTGGCCTCCTGTCACCCAGCAACCAGCATGACCCTTTTACAACACAAGCCAGGCTGTCCCTTCTCTGCTGAAGCCTCCCCACAACCCTATTTACAGTAAAGGCCCAGGTCCCTCGGGGCCTGCAGGTCCGATCCCCTCTCCGTCCTCACCTCGCACTTCCCCCCCCCCCACCTTATCCACTGGCCTCCACAGAGTTTTTCTAATAAGCCAGGACAGTCTCACCTCAGGGCTGTTGCCCTGGCCTCTCCTCTTCTTCAGAACGCTCCTCACATAGATACCCCGTGAGCACGACCCACTCCCTCGCCTGCTGCAACGCAACTTTGCTCTCACATGCTGTCCTCTCAACAAGCTCTGCCCTGCCCACCCAGTGAAAATTGCAATCAGCTGCTCCCCACCACTCACCACCCCCAATCCTGCTCTATTTTTTCTGAAGTAGTTGCCATGTTTTTATTTATACACAATTTGCTTATCTAGTTTGTGTATTTGTTGTGGTCTGTCTCCCTTTGCAAACTATTAACTCCCCGAGGGCAAGCCTTTGGTCAGTTCTGTTGTCTGGTGTACCCTCAGTGCCGGACACAGACTAGGCTCTCCGCAGGTGTTCACTGAATAAATAAAGGATGTGTCAAAAGAAAAATACTCTGACCAAAGAACCAGGAAAGGAACATTCTCACAAAATGGAAGAGTTCTAGACAATAATCACGCTACTGCAGCCAAACACAATAGAAATGAATGTGTGCCCCTATGCCAGCAAAGCCTGGATGGGAAGTCTAAGTCTTCACCTGCAGATGCTGTGATGAGGCAGTGGTGTCAGAGCCAAGACTTTCATTCCCACTCAGTGGCAATGAATGACACCCTCCCCACAGTATTGGTGGAGACCATGCAGGGGCAGAAATGAGACACTGTTACTCCTCCTACACTGGGAGGTATAGGTAGAGGCCCAGTGTGGAGCCAGAACTCCCACCAGGAGGCCCACCTTAGGTGCCAATGGAGACCAAGTGGACAAGCTGGACAGCTACCCCCACCTGGCAGAACAGAGAGAACACCCTCTCTCCCCTTGCCAGAGCTGTCAGAAAAGCAATCTGAAAGAAGGTTTACATAAGATTCAGCATCTCATAACTTAACCCAAATGCTTGGGTTTCAATCAAAACTCATTCCTCATACCCAGAACTAGGAAGACCTCAAACTGAACACAGAAAGATAATCGATAGATTTCAATATCAAGATGATAGAAATATTAGTATTATCTGAAAAAAAAATTTAAAGCAGTCATCCTAACATTGCTTCAACGAACAATTACAGACACTTTTGAAACAAATGCAAAAAAACAACTGAAATCTCAGCCAAGAGATAAAAGATATAAAGAATAACCACATGGGAATTTTAGAACTGAAAAATACAATAAATAAAATGGATGGCTAACCATCAAATGGAAGGAACAGAGGAATGACTCCATAAACTGGAAGATAGAACAATATAAATTACCAAATCTGAACAACAATGCCATTTGACTCTAAGAAGGAGAGGAGAAAGAGAACAGAGGTGAAAAAGAACCAAAGTAATAAGGACTAAAAGTGTCTTGAATTTGGCAAATACGTAAACCTACAATTTCAAGAGGCTGAGTGAACCCCAAGCAGAATAAACCCGAAGAAACACACTAAGACACATCATAGTAAAACTTCTGAACACTAAAGATAAAATCTTTAAAGCAGTGAGACAGAAATGACAGGTTATCTAGAGAGAAAAAACTCAAGTGACAGGATTTCTTATGAGAAAACAGTGATCAGAAGGAAGTAGCATATTTTTTCAAGTGATAAAAAAAAACTATTATATCCAGTGAAAATATCTTTTTGGGAATTAAGAAGGGGAAATCTTTCTCAATTGAAGGGAAATTAAGAAAATTTGATGCCAGGACAACTATCCTAAAAGATTGGCTAAGGAAATTTCTCTATAAGAAAGAGAATGATAAAAGAAAGAACAATGGATAAAAGCAAATATATGGATAATACAACAAGTTTTCCTTCTCTTGAGTTTCCTAAATTATGTTTGATGATTCAAGCAAAATATTACCACACTATCCAATGTGGTTCTAAATGCATATAGATAAAATTTAAAACAATTATATTATAAATGGGGAAGAGTAAAGGGATGTATGAAAGGTAAGGTTTTTACACTGCATTCAAACTGATGAAATAACAACACCGTTAATCTAATAAGAAATGTTTACATAGCATAAAACCCAGAGCAATCACTAAATAAGATATATAAAGAGATACACTATAAACACTATAGACAAATCAAAATGGAATGCTACAAGATGTTCAAATAATCCACAGGAAGGCAGAGGAAAGAAAGAACAAGAGAGAACAAGCATAAAACAAAAAGTAAAATAGCTGATTTAAGTTTTAATATATTAATTACATTAAATGTAAACATCCTAAACACAGCAAGTTAAAAGACAGAGATTGGCAGAGCAGATTTGAAAAAACATGATCCAATTGTATGATGTCTACCAGAAACTCACTTGAATCATAACGATATAATCAGCTTTAAAAAAAGAATGAAAAACATATATTATGCAAACAATAATCAAAGGAAAGCAACGCGGATGGCTATATTAGTGACCAGATAAAACAGACTTCAGAGCAAAGAAAATTAACAGATACAGAGACTCCTTATATAATGATAAAAGGGTCAATTCACCAAGAAGATATAGCAATCCTAAATGTGTATGCACCCAACAGCAGAGCTGCAAAATATGTGAACAAAAAACTGACAGAAAAGAAAGGAGAAATAGACCAATTCACAATAATAGTTGGAGAATTCAAGACCCCTCCCTCAGCAACTGATAAAACAATTGATACAGAGAGTCAGCAAGGATAGAGAAGAACCCAACAACAATATCAACCAAAAGGATCTAGTTAACATTTATAGAACACTCTATCCACAACAGCAGAATATGCATTCTTTTCAAGTACCCACAGAACTTATACCAATAGGGACCACATTATATTAGGATGGCTACTATTAAAAAAACGGGCAATAACAAGTGTTAACAAGGACGTGGAGAACTTGGAACACTTGGGCATTTTTCTTGGGAATGTAAAATGGTGCAGCCACTGTGGAAAACAGTATAGTAGTTCCTCAAAAGATTAAAAATAGAATTACCATATGATCCAGCCATTCCACTGCTGGGTATACACTCAAAAGAACTGAATGCAGGATCTCAAAGAGAGATTTGCACACCCAAGTTCATAGCAGCATTATCCACAATAGCCAAAAGGCAGAAGCAACCCAAATGCGCACAGATGGAGGAATAGATAAACACAATGTGGTATAGACATACAAGGAATCATACTCAGCCTTAAAAAGGAAGGAAATTCTGACATAAACTACAACATGGATGAACCTTGAGGACATTATGCTAAGTGACATAAGCTGGCCACAACAAGATAAATACTGTGTGATCCACTCATACGAGGTCCCTAGAGTAGTCAAATCTGTAGAGACAGAAAGTAAAACGGTGAGTGCCAGAGGCTGGAGGGAGAGAGGTATGGGGGTTAGTGTTCAATGGGTACAGAGTTTCAATTGTCCAACATAAAAATAGTTCTAGAGAGGGAGGTGGTGATGGATGCACAATAATGTGAATGTATTTGACACTATTTGTACACTTAAAAATGATTAAAATGTAAATTTTATGTTATGTGTGTTTTACTACAATTAAAAATGATGGTGGTGATAAAAACGTCAAGGTCATAAGAAAAAAGAGTCATGAAAAGTGGAAATGGTCTTGAAAATGGTGAGAAATCATCTCATGGTATATTCACACAATCTAATTACAATTCCAAACACAAGATGTTTGTAGAGTACAATTTGCTAAAAATCCATGAAGCCCTTTATGTGTTCTTTATCCACAAAAATCTTAAGAAATCCTTTGATCAGTGTCTCATGCAGTGACTTAATATTGATTTTCCTAGTTGCTTGTGTTCAAAATGTAACATAAATTAGTTAATTAAGTACCTCCAGTGACATTTGAAATATTCTTTATCCTTAGGAGTAGAAAGAGCACTTTAAAACCATTAGCGGAATGAAGGGGCTTTGCTCTGGTGGCCTGGGCGTAGCCTCTGGTGTCTAATGGCCTTGCGGTGTGCAAGGTAAACATTCCACGGGCCGTCCTGGTTAGCCCCAGACTGGGGGACTGCAGATCCACATGGCCCAGCCACAGGCAGACACAGAAAGTGCAGGAGCTACCAAGGCTTGCCCGGAGCATTTTCAGACCCACAGCTGCAAGTCTGGTCAGCACTGGGCCACGTGTCTTTGGGTTTTGGGATAAGAAAGAAGGGCAAAGATGGAAACGGAGGAAGCTGCGCCTTGCTTTCCCGCCTGTCACTCCGCGTGCGGGTCGGGCAGGATTGATGGCATGTTGCCAGATCCTTCCTAATGACTTGGAAAGTCTTCCGCAGGCCGCGCTAGGCTTCCCCCTCAGGACGCACTCGGCCAGGGCCCGGGCCCAGCACAACAATATGGCCTTCTCTGGGCAATGCCCTGTGGGCTGATCATTGTCAGCTTATGTTATGTTTTCAGGGCAGATGCTTCAATGCCGGTTTTGTGACCGTTTAGAGCAGAACAAGAGCACTAAGCAAATATCGAGGCCCCCAGAGCCCTCCATTTATCAAAGCCTCCTGACAGGGCCCCCACCCAGGCCTACCTGCAGAGCTGCCCGCATCTCTTGTCCACATCTTCTCCTTTATTATTTCAAAGTACATCCTTAAACACCTTCCTTTCAAAGCAAGCATTGGCCTCCCCAACACCCAAAGAGTCATTTTGGAAAATCAGGGTGAAAGCAGCAATGACAGGACAGTGTCGCAAGTTCCTGGACATCTTGGTAACATGGGAATAACCCGTCCTTATGGACACAACAGCACCAGCTGCCCCTGGGGAGGATTTACAGCTCACTCAAGACATGAGCTTCCAAGCTGTGTAAATTTAGGAGCATTCAAATACACCCTTAGGAAATATACATAAGGCACATATCCTAACATTCAGGGGGAGTACTGTGCAGAAAGTCCCAAAGGATGACACTTAAAAAACGTGTGTAGAGTGTGTGTGTGTGTGCAAATGTTTGTGTAGGTGGAGGAGATGCAGGACGTGACATCCTGAAGCAGGCTGTTTATGATGGAGCCACACATCAGTGATCCTCATCCCAGGGACACTGGGCAATGTCTTGAGATATTTTTTGTTGTCTCTCCTGGGAGAAGGGGTTTCTCCTGGCATCTGGTGGGGGGAGGTCAGGGATGCTGCTAAATGTCCCCCAGGGCACAGAACAGTCCCCACCACACAGAAGATTCCACCCATGATGTCAGCTGTGCCGAGAGTGAAAAGTCCACTCCAGAGGAATTCTGGGAGAGTTTAGTGATCAGCCATCCGAGCCCGGCCATGACGTTTTCTCGTTTTCTCTGTTGCATTTGTGGGGGACTGAAATTGGCCACCCCAAGATATGTCTCTTTGGCATGAGGATTATTTGGGGCTGGTTACTTTTAAAGACTGCAGACAGGAAAGAAGCTGAAAAGTAGAATTTACTTACCCTTTGTTAAGAGACATTTACATTTGTAAGGGAAATTCCCATCTGTAAAGATGTCTCCCTCCCTGTACCAGGAGGAAGGGGGGATGACCTTATCTCTAGAAACTCTTATCAGTGTGGAAGGCAAGGATTTAAATCTGCATAATAATCTTACTCTTGTTTACTGTACTTGTCTGGTAACTTCCTGTAACTGACCCCTCCCACCCCCAACATCCTCCTTTGTCTTTAGCTGAGGATGATATTTAAGGTGGTGGCTTCAGCCATTTTGGCGAGTTGCTCAGTTTCCCTGAGTCTCTCCCATGTATACCTGTTATAAAGCTTTAATTTTCTCCTGCTATTCTGTCTCATGTGAATTTAATTCATTCTCCAGCCAGAAGAACCCACAGCAGATAGAGGAAATGTCTTCCTCCCCTACACATTCAACAGCTAATCACAGCACAGCTACCAATATTTCCTTCCCAGGAATGTAAGAGAACTCTTTAAAAGTAGCAAAGAGCTCATTAAAGTTTCTGAAAACGTTCAGACAGACTAGCCAAATTTCAAGTGTTGTTGTAAAGGAAATATCATGGTTTATCATTCAGTAGATTCTAAGAAATAGCTTGCTCTTGTCCCTGGTCACTCAGGAAAGAGTGTCTGTGGTGGAACTTGCACCAGGAAAGACAGAAGTGGAGCAGACAGTGAAGGAAGTACAACTGGGCATGGCATCCAGTGAAGGCCCAGAGGAAGAGGGGACCTCATTGCCCTGGGATCCAAAAAGGCTTCCCTGAGGACTTGATATTCAAACTGAGACGGGGAGAATGAGAAAGCAGCCCTTGAGGGGACGTGGGTGTCTGGTGGTCTTGCACAGAGAAGGGAAAGTGAGTGCAAAGGCCCTGAGGCAGACAGACCTTGGAGGAGGTACAGGCTAGATAGGAAGGAGGTCATGAGGCCAAACCTTCAGTTAAAAGGGGAGTAATTGGAGATGAGGCAAGAGGGTTGGGACACAGCCAGATGACGTTGAGCCAGCTGAAGTCAGCATAGCATCTTCCACTTTCTCCAAGGCCAATGGAGGGAGACCTGGGTGAGAATTTTAAGCAACGGAAAGGAAAGCTAGGAACCTCATTCTGGAAATACCCCTGTGCCCTTGGTCTGGGCATGGAGAAGACAGCAGGGAGTGTTGGTGAGGGCAGGCAAACATTCAGAAATCTGCTTCCTCCGAGCACAGGAAGACGGTGGCTGGGCCTGGCAAGGGCAGGAGGGCTCCACCCAATATGCAGGGGTGAGCACAGGTGTGAGCACGGGAAAAGCTCGTCCAGAATCCCGGAGCCATACGTGTCAGCAGCTCCCCGTCTCGGAAGCTTCACCACAGCTTTCTGGAACGGAATGCATCCCTGCCGTCTGCAGAAGATCTGCGTCTACAGGGAGGTGGCACCAGGGCAGGGCGCCTTTTATTGTGTTAAATGTGGACCTCTGCCCCCGACCCGCTCACAGACCGTCCCATGCAAAACCCACCACCAGGGCTCTGGAAACGCCCGTCTGAGAAAGAGCAGCACGTTCCCTGGTCCTCCAAGGCCCAGGGAACAGAGACAACAATGAGGATGCGGATACAGATAAACTCTGCAGTGCACGGGCTGGGGGTCTGGAGGAAGCCCTTGGAGCCGGGAAGGAGCAGGAACACACCTATAAATACCCTGATGTGAGAGTTGGCTCCAATCAGAGTCACATTCGGGGAGCTGAGACTCCACGCATGGGTCCCAGCCCTGGTCCTTGCTAGGCCCACTGTTCTCTAGCAAAGAGGTCCCACCTGGACGTAAGAGCAGCAGAACTGAGTTATGTTAGTCCATCTAGGCACGAAAAAACAGTGTCTTAAGGATCGCACGTGTTATCTGTGGACTGTGCTTTAATTAACAGAAATGTATATACACACATCTCTCCTGCTTTCCTTGCAAAGGCCCACCTACCTAGAATATTTATAAATATACCTAAATATATATATATATTTAAATTAATGCCCTTAACAAATATTTACGAGCACCTACTGTGCTCAGACAACGCCCTCAGCACAGCAGTGAGCAAAACCAGCCCTGCAGCTGTGTCTGCATGGAGCCAGTGGTCAAAGAGAAGGCAGGAAATACTTAAAAGTGAGTCAAACGTGTTCCGTGGGAAAGCTGTCTGATGTTAGTTCCTGGGTCTGAGCCAGAGGGCTGCTAAGCCTTGACAGTGCGTGAGCTCCAGAAGGAGTTGACCTGGTGGGGGCCTGACTCAGCTCCTGGAGGAGGCACATGCAGGTGTTTATGTGTTGTTTTGCTTCCTTGAGAGACTAGGAGGGAGAGGCAATGCCTTCGTCTCCTCTGGATAAACATAGAGAAGATGCTTCAGCCTCCTGATGCATTGCAACTTCCGGCTGGTGAGTCCCAACACACTTCCAGAAAACCTTTCAAGGCCTTGAGCTTCAGTGGGCATGTGAAGAGTTGACTTAGGGATGGATAGAAGTTGGGTTAAATGAAGCATGGATTAGAGGAAGTGGTGGTTTAGGGATCAGTCAAGGTCAAGTAGGACTTGAGTTAGAGAGGGATGGGCTGGGGTTGGATGTCAAGTTCAGAAAAGCAGCTTTGAAACAGAAAGCCAGGCCCAAGGGTGGAGGGCTCTGCTTTTCTGGGCCAGGCAGGGTGGGTGCCAGCGGGGAGGGGTAGAGGTGTTAGAGGGAGGCAGTGCCCGCAGGAGCTCCTCGCCGGGTCGCGTTCAAGAACTCCGGTTCCCAGAGTCCACGTCCTGTCTGCTGGGCTGCCACCCTCCCCATCCAGCATCCGGTGCTTCTGGGCTGAGCCTCATGACAAGACGCCTGCCCCTAGGAGTCATGCCCTGAAGAGCATTGTTCCCCGCATCGGCCGGAAAGCTGGATTTTCTGACCTCTGTCGGGGTCTCCGCAAGGAAGCAGGAGGGATTCTCATCAGAGTGGAGTTCTGCAATTCCCCTCCCACTTGGGCAGGGACTTGTCCTGTCTGGGGGCCCCACAGCCAGTGCAGAAAATGTAAAGGTTATTCGTGTAACTGACTAGGTCTCATGAGCAGGCTTCTAAAGTCTTAGTAAAGCTTTCCTTTACTTGAGTTTGAATTTTGCTAAGTTTTGGAGGGTTTTGGAAATCTTCTCTAAAACTCCTTTCATGAAGCTTCAAAAATAAACTAGATAGGCCTGGAGACTTTTAAAAATCAACATCACCGAGCTGTAATTTGCATGTAACAAAATGTGCCCATTTTAATTGTACAATTAGATGAATTTTGACAAATTTATCCACCCAGGGAATCACAAATACAATCAAGATTTAGAATATTCTCATCCCCCGAAAGTTCCTTGAGTCCTATTACAATCAACCCTTCTCCCCACCCCCAGGCAACTTTGAATGCATGTAAATACATAAGCATCATTAAAGGCCTATGGTTACAGCTTGTAGGTCCATTTTCTACCTTTTTACACAACTCAAAGTTGCATTTTCAATGTTTGGTCACAGTGTAAAATGGCAACCATTCCCATAAGTTGCTGAGATCCATGTGGACTTGCTGAGGGACAACGGGAGCATGGATTGGAACTGGCCTCACTAAGGGAAAGCTGTCCCCAGTTGTCCCCTTGCCCCTGTTCCTATCGTCCTGGACCATTTACAGGACTGACTTTCCTGGGTCCTGAATTAGGCCAAAGTGATAACTTTGCAGGTTTGTTAATATCCTGATGCTATGTATTTCATCATCTTAAAAATGGAAACTTTTCTAAAAGTTACAGGTTTTTAGAAGTTTTAAAATTTACTCTTTTGGGCTGGCCCCGTGGCTGAGTGGTTAAGTTCGCGCGCTCCGCTGCAGGCGGCCCAGTGTTTCGTTGGTTCGAATCCTGGGCGCGGACATGGCACTCCTCATCAAGCCACGCTGAGGCAGCGTCCCACATACCACAACAGAAGGACCCACAACGAAGCATATACAACTATGTACTGGGGGGCTTTGGGGAGAAAAATGAAAAAATAAAATCTTAAAAAAAAAAAATTTACTCTTTTAAAATATCTTGAGAAAAGTGCTGGAAGGTCAAAATCTGATAGGCCAATGGCATATGTTGAATGAATGATCAAGTAGAAAAGCTCAAATATAAGAAACTAAACTTCATGAGAAAGGAAAAGTTGATCACATCATAATAAGATTCTACTGGTGATTTTCCACACCATTTATGATGTAGTTCATATATAATTGACATATAATTTTGCTTCTAAGGGCCAGTTTATTTGCATATCATTGGATAAGTCAATTGATGTAAATATATCATCAATTTATCCCATGATATGCAAATAAGTTGGCCTTTAGGGGCAAAATTATATGTCTATTATACACAACAGACTTCATACGTGTTATATATAATACAGAATATACAAAATATGTTTACATAAATTAGCAACAGAACTGAAGGAATACGTTACAGCCTGATGGTGAGCCAAGTCATGAGTTTGATTGGGTTCCTTATGACTGAACTCGATGTCAACCCCTGCAAGCTAGCTCCTGTGAGCCAAATGCGCAGTGGAGAAGCAAGCGAACAGCCCATCATCCACACCTACTCCCAGCACACCTACAGTCACTCTAGGCAAACGACCAGCGTGCAAGTCCCACTGACCGACCGTTGGTAGGATCCTACCACAATAGGGACTGCGTAGACACATTACTGCCTATTGGTGCCAACTCATCTCCAATGCTTTTTTTGTGCCCTGGGGTGGAAGTTAGATGCTGGGACAAAAATCTCATTTTAATGAAACTAAATTGCTTACAGGCTAGAATTATTTAGTGTGATGAATAAAGTTCAAACCTGCAAGAAGTACTAAATAGTGGCCTAATTGTATGTATTGTAGTTTCCATTATATCTGCTTATGAGTAATTCAAAATAACCAAATGGACTTTGTAAAGTGGCTGCACAGTCACGCTTGCCAGAATCTTAGGAAAAGTTGATAGGAACACAGAGTATAATCCAGGTCAACCTGAAAAAAATCAATTAAATGGAGATTTAGAAACTTAAGAGGCTGCGTGTCAATTAAGCCGACAGTAGCAGGACCAGCACCCACTTAAAGAGACTGACATTTTCATTTAAAGAAGGTCACACTCAGAAGGATGACCACTCTGGCCTCTCCTCTTTTTGAAAATGCAGACACCTTATCGTTTCTTGGTGGGAGAGGCAGGAAAAGTAGGCGTAATTTGATTTCTACACACAGAACCACAGATGCACTAAAATTGGGTCTCCTGCCAAGGAAACATTCTCTACTCCTGCCTTTGCACACGGAGGTCACTCATGACCAAAAAGGATTCCCGAAGCATATCCGCAAGTACGTGCTCATGCATCTGAAAGCCCCTCAGAAGGTCTGGGAAAGATTCCCTTCTACCCCAGCCCTGAAAATCCCTCTCCCATTGATTCATTTTAATGAAAGTCCAGGCCAGTAGCAAACCATTTTAACTTGGAACTTTGTCCCCTGCACTCATGAACTTCTGAGTCAGTCCTTCATTGGCCAGTCGGTGCTTCATTGGTTATTAACACAGACCATTGTCTTCTCTTCAGTTTCACAGCTCTCTTCCAACCTTCGCCCAACTCCACAATGGACACCATTCTCGTTTTCTCTTGGTTTCAAGATGGTGTGTGCCTTAGAGCCTAGCACGCAGTGCGAGGTCACTAAATGCGTGTGGAAGGAATGAAGGCATGACCAGTGCATCTTTACCTGAGAACAAGGTTTAGAGAAGTATAAATAAAGGGGGGAGATTTCCTGTTTCTGGTCTGGCAGATATGGATCATGGAAGTCCTCACTCTCATCTACACAACAACATGGAACAACTGAAAATCAACAACTCTTCTCAGATCCATCAGAGAGGTGAGGTCACAGGTCACCGCTGCCCCCCAAATTGGAGCGACAGGCAGATATTGAGAAGCACAGGCAGAAATGGGGCGTGGAGCCAGCATGAGCAAGGAGAACCTACACCAGGCTTGATGAAGCGCGGGAGGCTCAGTGTGGGCGGTTCAAGAGCTAAAAGCTCCAGGGGGACCCTGTCATGGGGGACGGGGGGCTCCACACTTTTGTCAGTTTTACTTCCGGGCGCTCCACTAGGTCCTCACAGAGAAGATCAGAGAAAAATCCCTCACACTTCCAGCAGGGGGTGGAGAAAGCAGCCATTTTGAAATAGGCCCAGAACGTTCTGTGCCTAACGAGGCCTGCCCTCAAAATAAACTGTCTTACAGAGCCCAACCCGCCAGGGTTTTGTCAGAGCCCAACCGACCCGAGGGAGGGGAAATACCTAACCTCAGCTCCCGCCCGCCCTCCTGTCCCCACCTGAGGGCAAACAAAACAACACAGCGCTGAGAAGCCTCTGGGACGATCCGGGCTCAGGGCCCAGCCCCAAGCGGGTGGGGAGGGACCCTTGGGAGGAGCAGGTGGCACAGAAAGGGACTGAGGGTCCTGACGCCAGACCTCCCTCTAAGAGCACCGTACACGCTGTGATTTAACTAAGCCCGTGGGGAGCTCGGTTGTGCCTGATTCTGCTCTTCTGGCGTCTACCGATTGGGTGAGCCCCACTTTGTGGAAGGTAACCGATTTACTCAAAGTCTACTGACTTAATTGTTAACCACGTCTAAATTAAACACCTTCACAGGAACATCTAGTCTGACTTGCGGCCAAACGAGTGGGCCCCAAGGCCCAGCAAACCCCACTCGGAAAACCAGCCATCACACCCTCCTTTCCCATGAAGACGGGCGCTCCAAGGTGGCCGAGATCACGCGCCAAACGGTCTTGCATCTGTGGTGCTTAACACATTTTCTAGCACGTAGTAAATATTCTTAACATTAATTACTGAAGGAGAGAGAGCTTCAGGCACCGAACTAACTCCAAGAAACCACTAGCGTTTAAACAATATAAAAGGATTTTCCCAATTTAGTCTATACATGTATATATATAACTTAATTTATCAGTTTCCAGAAGTCCTCTTGGAACGTCGATGCAGCCGGAGGCCCTCCGTCCGCCGTGGCCCACAGCAGAGGTCTCCCTGAGCAGAGCCGCCTTCCTTGAAGTCTCCGAGGCCGAGAAACCTGGGCGCCAGGTTCTCGCTGTTTGGAGAGGGACCAACTGCAGCTAAACGTAATTAAGCCGTCTAGGAGGATGGGGCGGTGTGTTGATGCAAATACAAGGGAGGCAGGGACCAGACCCCCGAGTGGTTGCCAGCAAACAGGGCTGCTCTTTGCCCAGGATTCAAGGATCCTAGTTAGAGCCCCTCCACCCCCATCAAGGAAGACGAATGCCACCCCACAAATTCGAGGTTTAACATTCTTAGCAACTTCTGGGAATATCTCAAACGAGGCTGTATAATGGATGACCATGGACGATTGTACCTAAAAAACACCACATAAACAATAAATAAAACGATAAATAAATAAAATACTTATTATTTATATAAATAAGTAGAAACTATATTTATAAATAAAAGTAAAACAAATTCTGTCTACTGATATATCATATCTATAGGACCATATACAAGGAGGCTTTACTTGGGTTCCCCCGAAATAAAAAAGTCCTGAAATTATTTTATGTTGTCGCCTTTTATGTCTTATCTGATTATATTATCCACAAGAATGAGCTCAAACCACAGTTTCCACTCTTTGCTTTGTGAGTATGACAAAGAACATCACTTATTCTAAAATTTATTTTTAGAGGGAAATATTATCAGAATCTTAATTTCTACATAAGTTTTTACAATTAAGTTACTTTTATATGTCTATGTATGTAAATGTACACATCGACACTATGTTTGTATATTTATTTGCCTCCTATGTATGTATTTATACATTTGTACATTTGAAAGAGAGAAGATAGAACGTACTTCTAATTCAAGAGCTAATCTACTGATTTATAACTTATTTTAAGTAGATATAATTTTTTTTTTGAGTAAGATTAGCCCTGAGCTAACATCTGCTGCCAATCCTCCTCTTTTTGCTGAGGAAGACTGGCCCTGAGCTAATATCCGTGCCCATCTTCGTCTACTTTATACGTGGGACGCCTACCACAGCGTGGCTTTTGCAAAGCGGTGCCACATCTGCACCCGGGATCCTAACCAGCGAACCCCAGGCCACAGAGAAGTGGAACGTGCAAACTTAACCGCTGCGCCACTGGGCCAGCCCAGTAGGTATAATTTTTAAAATAAACTTTTGTTCCTTCAAAAGTAATTTCCATTCCCAAAGTGGTTCATAAAGCCGTCCTGATGGCTGATTTGCTCCTACTCCCTGATTTGTAAGACCGTTGTATAAAGAAGAGTTTATGAAAAAGACAAAAGCATCAATAAGAATAGTTCAATATGCACCTGTTGGAAATGTTGAAGCACATGGCTAGAATGTGACCAAGAGCTGTCCTCAACAGGCACCAATGAAGCTCCGTTCCTCCCTTCTCTGTCCTCCAAAGCATTTTCTGCCACTTCTTTATTCTTCCAGAATAAGCAACTCAGCAAGGCACAGACACTCGTGTATGAAATAAGAAAACCCATTTAAAATATTTCAGAAAAGGAAAATGCACAAAGATATTCCCCATGTCTTTTTGACACTCATCGTGTGTCCCTAAGAACATGTGTGACCTCCTCTTGAACAGGAATTCCTCTTCCGAAGCTTAGTTTTTGTTTTTTGAATTTTTTCTTTCTCTTTTTTTTTTTTTTGAGGAAGATTAACCCTGAGCTAACGTCTGCCGCCAATCCTCCTCTTTTTGCTGGGGAAGATTGACCCTAAGCTAACATCCGTGCCCATCTTCCTCTATTTTATATGTAGGATGCCTGCCACAGCATGGCTTGATAAGCGATGCTAGATCTGCTCCCAGGATACGAACCTGCAAACCCCTGGTCACCTAAGCAAAGCTTACACACCCAACTGCTACACTGCCGGGCCAGTCCCTTCAAAGCTTCGTTTTTACTGGGGACTTTCTGCGCCCACCTCCCGACAAGGCTCATGGCAGGACAGCACTCACTCCCCAGGCGTGTGCGTGCAGGCTCTTGGAAATGGTTTGCTCTCCGTCTCTTGCAGCCGGCTGGTGACATTCATCAACACTATGTTGTGCTTCTGGCCAGTGCCTCCTGCCCGGATTCAGGTGGTGTCCCACCAAGTCTAGAGGCATCTCGTGATTCGTTCACTCTGGCTGATAAATAAAGTATCCTGAATGAGCGAATTATCTAGATCCCGGCAACTTATTCTTTTAAGCAACATTTTTTCTTTCCGTTTAACAATTTTGGTAGGACTACTTCTAAAAGCTTTGACACATTTCCCTGTCTTTGTAAGTGGAGTAAACTAAGTGCTATTTGTCATTTTACCCGAGATTCAAGATGTCATTGAAACACTGTTCTTGACTTTGCCCTACATAGGAAGGCCTGAAGGTGTGAAGATCGCATGAGCTTTTCATAACCGATGTCCTTTCTCACCATCTTGTGTCACTGCTCTGAATCCCGGTGTCCTGTCCTTGCGGCCTCTTCCTCTTCTGTTCTTGTTCTGTGGCCCACTCTACAGGCAGAAAACCCAGAGTTTCCAAGAGAAACAGGAACACCGAGTTGCCACGTCATTAGCCTTAATAAAAGTAGTGGTTTTACTAAAAATGTCTGAACTCCTCATGCAGCACAACCCACGGTGGCCCTGACGGCTCTTCCTCCATGACTCAGAAGCCAAGTTGCTGCTATATCTGGATGTCATGGAACCTGGCAATCTGATTCACTCGTAAGGTGGAAACTTTAGTCTGTCATGATACCTTGAAATTTCAAAAAAATTTGTCGTATGATCTATCAGGACACACTTTTCTTCAATTTCAGCAGCAGGAGGTGATTCATTTGCAAAATGTCAGAGAGAAAACTTTGGTGATATTCTTCCCCCAGCCACTGCCAATGACTGAGTCTTTGTCACTGAGATGTAGGAACCTCTTGTCCCCTCTGTCATTGTCCACCTCATTACGGAATGTACCCTGAGAGGGAAGAGGCATGACTTAGTGTGGGTGGGTTCTGCTCCATAGCCAAAAACACTTGCTCTTATGTTCAGACTGGCTGGACATTGGGAGCCACGATCAAGAAGGTTCTCAGGTCAAAGGGTCAAGAAGTTGTCCCACCAGCCACCTGCGCTCCACATGCAGGTATGTCGGGTGGAAGACTTCATGGGGGTGGTCGTGAACTGGGACAAGGCAGTATAGGGATGCGGGGATTCCCTCCATGGTCGCCAAGAGCCACAAGGCAGCAAATAACAATGGAAAAGATTTGTGTCTTGCCCCCAGTTCTTAACAGGGAAATCATCTCGATTGTGTCTTTTACTGTCACTTGTTACTACTTATGCGGCATCACAATCTCTGCTGGAGGCAGGATGATGTGGGCCAGGTCAGTGGTCTTGACATCGCCTGAATATCAGAGTCACTCGGAATACTGTTCAAAGACCACTGTTTCTTGGACTCCAATCCGGAAGGTCTGGGGTGAAGCCTGGCATGGGTACTTTGTTCCCAAGTTGAACAAATGAATTAGATGTGCAGCTCGGGCTACTAACACCCAATCTAGAACCCTGGGAGGAGCTGATACAGTGTCTCCCCCATGGCAGAAGGCCCTTCTTCCAGTTTCCAGGAGGTCCGTGCAGATGTGGAGAGAGGGCTCCACAGGGGGCTCTTGTCCTGATAAAATGGACTGCAGCACCTTCCAGCTCTGCTCCGAGTCTGGCCACCAGCCCCAGCTCTGCAGCCACCCCTGGAGCGTCTGAGGACAGGCTGGGGTGAGTCTCTGCAGGTCAACGAGAAGGCAAAGTGACTCTGAGCTGATTAATTCACTCGCTTGCGGCACCGTCCCGCCTGACACCAGGAAGGCAGCGCGACGGCAGCTCACCCTGTGTGCTGCCAAAAGTCTTCTGTGTGAGTCTTAATGCGTATTTACACATATAGTTAAAATATTAATATTTAAAATGTAATTAAAAGATTTAAACCCATTTTAATACTAAAGGGAGACAAACAACAATGCTCACCTGAGTCATTCAGGTTCTTCAGAGAATCATTGGTCTGTATAATGCATTAATATTGAGAGCAATCTCAAGATGCCTCACTTGGTTCTTGGGGAGACTTGTTGGGGTGAAGATATACAGGGCAGGGTGGAGCTGGGCAGACACTCGGCACCATCAGGCGTGTTCAGCGCTGGCGTTGGAGATGGCGGGGCAGGAGGGTGCACGCTGAGGGCAGGAGAGCCAGTGGGCAGCAGGACCTGCTGTGCTCGTTTGGGTGGGAGGCCCCCGGGGCAAGGACTGACTTCTGCTGGCAGCTGGCAGGAGACAGAGGGCGTCCCCGGGGTTGGAGTCCCACCTCGTCTTTGTCCGCAGGGCGGCTTCTCATCTAGGGTAGTATTTCTCAGCCTCGGCAGTCTTGACATTTGCGGCCAGACATTTCTCTGTTGTGGGGGCTGTCCTGTGCTTTGTCGGATGTCTAGCAGCACCCCTGGCCTCCGCCCACGAGATGCCAAGAGCAGCCCCGTCTCCAGTGGTAACAACAGAGCGCAGTTGCAGACGTGGCCAATTATCCCGTGGAGGGCAAAACAGCCCCGAGTCGAGAACCACGGATCCAGGAAGACATGGGAACCACCGCTTTGCCTTCTGTCTGACCAGTTGGTCACATAAGAAATCAGAGTGCTGGGAAACATTCAAAACAGCCAAACTTTTCCCGATGGCCCATGAACAGCCTAAGCAAAAAAGTGATACCGCGCGAATTCTGTGTTGAAAGGAAAATAGATGCCATTTGCCCATTTTGTTGATGTCAAGCACAGATAACTTTTGTCTGCTTTTGCCTTTCTCGTGCTCTTCTTACCAGTAGAGATTGATCTCACTCGTCTTTACACTGACTGTCACAGGATAGGAGGGTTTCAACGACACATTCCAAGACAGCCATCAGTCTGAGAAAAATAACTTATTCCATATAAAGGTCCAGGCGAATACTAAGTGGACATAAGTGAATTTACTTATGTATTGTCTCCTAGAGAGTAAGGTGATCAAGGAACACCCAGCCCAGACGCCATCGGGGAAAGACAGGCAGGACACAGTAACAAAAAGCATCATCGGGTCACGGGAACCACTGAAGTCGGCCCTGCAGAGCCCGGCCCCATGCCAGCCCATGTTCTATGCACTTTGCCCATTTACTGTCCCCAAAACTCCATGTCATTATTCCTCATTGTACCAATTTACCAATACCATGGACAAGGGGCTATTTTCTGGAGTTATAAAGAACTTTTAGAAATCAATAAGGAAAGCGCATACAATTTACCAGGAAAAAAAAGAGCAAAAAATGTGAACTTAGAGTTCACAGAAAAGAAATACAGAAAAAAATCAATAAACATTGTAGGGGAGGAAGACATTTCCTCTTCCCAAATGGGGGTTCGTCTGGCCGGAGAACGAATTAAATTCACATGAGACAGAATAGCAAGAGAAAATTAAACAAAGCTTTATGACGACCATGGCCCGGGGCCTTTCTTCCCGAAGGAAGAAAGGGCACCGAAGAAGTGGGGTGCACAGAGTGGTTATATACCCCCAAACAGGGTGTTTCACATGTGATTGAAATGTCCCTCCCACAATAGTCACAAGATTGCCATGTCGGCACAGCACTTGATGGACACAGCAAGGAGTGGTCTGCTATCTCGGTGGGCATAGCAGGAGGCAAGTCGATAGTCTGGAGCTGGGCGGTCACAGGTGAGCTCAACAATCAGTTCCTAGCCTAAGGAAAGATGCTTAATCTTTAAGGAGACGCCAACGTTGGGAGGGGGAGGGAAGTCAGTTAGAGGAGGTTACCAGACAGGCACAATAAAATGCAGATTTAAGTCCTTGCCTTTGGTATTGATGAAGAGTTTCTAGAGAGAAGGTCATCTCCTTTCTTCTTCCTGGTATAGAGAGGGAAGCACCTTTTACAGATAGAGATTTACCTTACAAATGTAAACGAGTCCTAACAAAGGGCAAGTTCCATTCCTCAGAGCCTCCTTCCCGTCCCACTTTATCAAAAGCAATCAGCCTCAAATAATCCTGATGCCAAAGAGACATATCTTGGGGTGGCCAATTCCAGGTCCCCACAACATCTAATTCAGAACCTTAATTTTACTGATAATTAAAGAATGCAAATCAAAATAACATTCAGATACCCATTTTCCACTTGAGGAACAAAAGGGAATAAAAAGTTTTTTTTTTTTTTTTTCCTGAGGAAGATTAGCCCTGAGCTAACTGCTGCTAATCCTCCTCATTTTGCTGAGGAACACTGACCCTGAGCTGACATCCATGCCCATCTTCCTCTACTTTATATGTGGGATGCCTACCACAGCATGGCTTACCAAGCAGTGCTATGTGTGCACCCGGGATCCGAACCTGTGAACCCCGGGCCCGTGAGAAGCGGAATGTGAGAACTTAACCACTGCGCCACCAGGCTGGCCCCAGGGAATAAAAAGTTTTTAAAACTCCATCGTCAACCAGAGTATGAAACAAATAGGCCCTCTTGTACGTGGTTCGCGGCCTATACATTTGATATGATGTTTCCCCATGGAGAATTTGGTAATCACTATCATAATTTAATTCCACCAACTTGTTGGTGATGTAATTTATTAGAAATTTACCCTAAAGTCATACAAAAAATAGTACTTCCTGAACTATTTTAATTTGCTCATGTGGATTTTTTCTTCTACTTTTAAAATGAATTAATTAAAAAAGGCAAATCAAACCAACTAAATAGCAAAGGGGACCAAGGGCTCGCTGATGGATGAAGACAGCCTCGCACCAGCACTTCCTGAAGCAGCCACGCAGGGAACTCCGACTGTGCAGGCAAAGGAGGTGTCCTCCTCCAGCAGAAGCAGGATGGGAAGGCTGGCGTGTGGAGCCAGGGCCCTGTGGGAAGAAAGGATGGACCTCTCCACAGCCCAGGGAAGGCATTTACACCTGAGCACTCCATCCCTTGCATGGAGGAATCCTGTGACTTCCCCAGTGTCTTTCATTCTCCACAGGTGGGACGCTGTAAGTGATGAACAGAAAGGCATTACCACTGCTCGCCTTCTGTAAGTACAGAAGAAATGGCCTGGCCACTGTACTGTCATTTGATGTTTACGCAAATGCCTTCGCAAGGCTCCAAGCTCCTCAGGGGTCTAGGGCCCGCCTTGAGGTCCTGCAGATCCGACCCTACACCCCTGCTTTATGTACTCAGAGCTGGCTGTGCGCTGCCACAGTAAAGGTTGTGTTTCTAGGAAGCACCAAATTGCTGTTTTCGCGAGAAGGGTGGAGAACAGACTGCCACCCAACTAGGGAGCTGGGCGCGTCTGTTCCTGTATGTCAAAATTAACTTTAAATTACATATTGATTTCAGTCCTATGAAATTTAGCAAACAGTGCATTTCATTTAAATAAATTATAATAATCAAGCTCCAGTGTTTGAATTGAAGCCTTTTATTGCATGATTTGACCGAATACTGTAAAAACCTCATTAATTTGTATGCCACTAATTTGTAATTTGTGATAAAGCACGGAAGGGAAGGGGGGGGCGCCTTGAAGGAGGACCCTGACTGAAGTTTTCCTTTGCCCTGCAAATCTTTGTCATGAAAGTGCAAATCAGTACTGTAAACAAGGTTGCAGGGGGTCTGATTTGAAATACTTAAGAAAATAAACTTTTCAAATACCTTTTAGAAGCATCATTTACATGCATACAATTTATATGCTAATTACAAATCATTCCGGTCTATTCACTAAAGTAATTCCCTTGAGAACCTCAACTGGGCTTTTTCTTTTTCTTTCTTCCTCTCTGTTTTTTTTTGTTGGCCTGGGTTAAGTTACCATTATACTTGAAAGTTACAAAATGTGTGTTCCCAACATGCTTTATAATTTAAATGGACTTTGTTTAATTAATTTGAATTAGTAAAATTTCACTGCAGTTTCTGTCCCTTTTACTGCTTCTCTTGCATTCTAATGCGATTCTTAAATGCTTAGGAAGGGCTCCTCCCTCAAACAGAATTCTTAGCAGAGGTGGTGGAGCTAGCTTGATGCAGCGAGGGGGTGGGTTCAGACTCCAGGAGCCCAGCCACAGTCCTGACACCAGAAGGAGATTTTATGAGAATCTTTTGCATTTAGGACTGAGTGTGTGTATGTGCGTGTGTGTATGTGTGTGCTGGGGGTGGAGGCTGCCTGGTCCTAAGAAAGAGCTCAGGAAGGAGGAGTCACCCTCGTCTGTAAACTGAGGAGGCCCAATAAGCTTGACAAATATTAATATAGATTTTATACAACTAACGATCTTGTAATCCTGGTGCCAGTTTTAAATTCTCAAGTCCCTTACCATCCGAGGTCACAATCCACTTTCAAACCAAGGATTTTCCCTGGGATTCAGGGCTGCGATGCCCTGTGCCAGCAAAATGGGATCCAATATTTAGGTGATAACTGTACAAACAAATAACGTGTTCTGAGTAGCGACAGAACAATAGGAATGTAGGTCTGCACTAACTCTTCAACCCCTGCCCCCAGCTGGCAGGTACCAGCCCTGCGTCTGAAAGACAGCAAGCATCTGTGGGAAGGTGGGCGGGGTGGGAGGGGAAGCAATGGGATCTGCTGGCTGTGCTGCCTAGATGGAGCTCTGATGCTAACTCACCTGATAAGCTGGTTTTCTCCCCATTTATTTACTTTACTAATTGGGTTACAAAATAAAATTAAGATCAACAACAAACACCTTTCTTCAAGCCATGTAAATTACATATTGCATCTCTCCGAATATAACTTTAGGGGATCATATAATTAAGCCTACGAATGCTCGCTAGAGAAAGACTGGAGTTCACAGAATCCAGCAAAGCCTTGAAATTTCAGTCTTACACAACATAATTATTCTTATGTGAAATATAATTAATGAAGAAAATGCCTCAGATGTGTGGGCTCGGAAGGCAAATAGAAGCATCCTTTATCGTGCCTTCAAGGTTAGAATTATTACAGCACTTATAATTTTATTATAATTACCCATAATGGGACTCCACACATGTGATGCGGTCGACATGCTTTCGACAATCGAAGTTTTCAAAATGCCTCATTAAGTATTTTAGTATATATTTATGTGATTTTCGCGCCGCCTCCCAGTTTTGGTGGCAACACAGCCCATGTAAAGGCATATGTACATATTTTAATAAAAAATACTACCATTAAAGATCATAAAATGATTACAATGAATAGATATTAAGATGTCACAGCTGTATAAGCCGTTCCTTTTATGTACTCCCATGCTGAATTGTTTTATGACCTATCATAAACCTATTAAACTACCGGTAATAAAGGATTGTAATTAGTGATAAAACCTTGTTGCTTAGCGAGCCAAAGCAGTCATCCTTACTTTGAATTTTATTGAAAGTAATCAAGACGAAACCTTCAGCAATGTCAAATACCGGTGGAGAGCAAGGGTGGACTCTTACTAGGGACCGGCGACATTTTACCTCTCCTGGGGTTTAACTCTCACTTTATTTTGCTGGTTGAGGAGACGTGTTTTGGGTTTGTTTTTCTCTGTGTTGTTTTATTTTGTTTGTAAACACGCATTACAGGAAGGAGCATTCCAAGCTGAAGATAAGCTGGCAAATGGACCCACGGGAACTCAGCACAATTTGGCCCTGCTGTGCTGGCTCTTGGAGTGCGGCGTGCTTGTGGAACGTGCAGGATGCAGCCCTGGCTGGGTTGGCTCCCTGCAGGCAGGACCATTTCAAAGAAGACATCCTCAGAGCTGAGCTGCGGTGGAAGCAGTGGGCATGAGGAGGGGGTGCAGCTATTTAAGAAGAAGCTGTGCAAAGAACTGAACAAAACATGTTTTTGGCTATCAAATCAAATTAACTTTATTCCCAGTCACCCTTGGTTGAACACAAATATCGCTTCCAGAGCAGCAGAAGCCTTGTTATTAATGCACCAGCATCGCCCTGGCCTCTTCACATGTGTGTCTGCTCCCGGGAGACATCAGTTGTGCCACTGGGCTCAGAACTTAGCCTGTTGATGTTCTCTGGGGAAAGATGACATTTCCAGCTCTCTTTATGTAAATTTCCCACATCTTAACCTCACAATTCTGGGTGGAGCAATTGCATCTGGGCATTAGAGCCTGGACTATGTCTCTGCAAAGTATTGAATCGAGAGAGTGCAATTTTGTGCTGGGGAGCAAAGAGCAGGCTCTGGTCCCAGGACCCAGCAGGCAAAGGACAGTGTGTACCTAGACCTCTAGGTCCTCAACCAGCAGCCTGCGGCCTCACCAAAAGCAGCTCAGCAAAGGACGGCAGGCCTGAGAGCCTTTCACTCAATTTCTAAAGTAAACTGGAGGCCCTGAGTTGAAGTGGCACACAATGACCCAGCCCTCCACTGAGCATCTAACAAATCCGAGAGTACATCAAAGAGTGGAGACCAGGTAGAGGGTCCCCGGATCTCCGTGTGTGCTAACTGGACTCTGCAACCCGCCGTGCTGGGCTTTTACCGCGCTGACTTGAGCAACAGGGAAACTATAGTAACCAAAAATCAGCTTCAGGTCAAGGGAAACTATATATCTCGGTGGATAACAAAGACAGGACTGAAAAAACAAGAAAAAAAAACCTGAAACCAGCTGGAAGACCACTGGGAGGCGCCAGATCTAACTTCTAACTGTTCTCTGGGGGGCTCAAGGGCCCTAGACATGGAGGCCAGGGGCAAGGGATGCAGGCCTGTTGGGAGGGTTTAAAACAGAGATGCCCTGTCATTGATTCGACATTAAATAGAGGAGTTGAAATTAAATACAGGGAATGGGTTGAGTATCCAGGCAGACAACAGCATCTGGTTACAAGTTCGTCCAGATTGCTCTTTAGACCTGGGGAGGGTTGGAATTAGAGCAGGAGAGATCTCTTTGCATCATTTATATTCTCCTGACTCTGATTCCACCTTATCATGAATACAACGCGCACTTTCTCATTTGCGCTGTACTGGCATACGGGGTGTATTAGTGTAGTCTCAGGGAAATTATAAAATGGAATTAAAGCATCCGTGCTCCCCCTCAGTGTCAACATGGCCATGTAATCTCCCATCACTTGAGATCGACGAGGAATTGGGGGCTGGAGAGGCTGATGGCTTTTGCTAGAGAATCAGAAAGACTGCTCGTCTATTTTATTTTTTATCTTAAACGTATCCAGAGTTGTAGGGCTAAACGCGAAAGCTGTAGCAGTTGGTCAGGTTTTAAGCTACTAGAAGAAAGTTAAGCTTCTGCGTCGGCTGGCCGAGATACCAGCCGTAAGCTGACAAGTAATTAAACCGGCATATCTATAACAACTGTCATCTCTTATTTCTGTGCAACTTGGATGTAAACCAAAAGCAAGAAAGTAAAGAAAAAAAAAAAAAAGAGGCTGGAGCATGAGAGCGCCTTGGCCATCGAGGCCACTTCTGGGCCGTCCTGTTGGATGGTTTAGCGGACCTGGGCATTTTGAGGCTGGTAGCCCAGATCCCTTTACCAATTAACAGCAGGGAGAATGGCATCAAATAAGGGGAAAATGTGAGCTCTGCAGTTTTGAGGAAGCCAAGCATGAAATGCATTCTAACACTCTTGAGTGGCAGGGCTATGAGCCCCCTCACGGATGTCACAGTTGCATTTCCCAGAAACTGGGGTCCCTGGGATGGCTCGCAGCACCCTGCCCAAGGCCAGCCAGCCGGGACCCTCCCCATGCGATCTCCTTGGGGCTGATGCTTCACTACTTGTGGTCTAAACAAGATCTCCTTCTCTCCTTCCTCTGCCAGCACTGTCTCCAGCTAGACACGTGGGACATACTCTGGAGAGACTTTTTCATACATGGGCACATTTTGTATCTATAGCTATAAGAGCAAGGCTTGCAGCTCTCAAAGGTTCTAAATGACCAGGAGACAGTAAGTCAAGTGGTGACTGACCCACCTTTCTGGGTTTGAGGATGAAATTAATGGAACGCGCTGCCAATCACCACAGTCTGAGCTCCTTTCTGTGCATGGACCTTAATTGCTTGATGCATTTGAAAATAATGTTGTGGAGACCACTAACGCTGAACTGAGATGGCCTCCTGCTTTCCAAGATAAGCAGGTATTTGGTCCCTCCTCACTTCTGCCCTGTGATGATGAGACAAACAGCTTAGGTCAAGAGCCTGGCTTCCAGGGGAAGAGGACTCAGGACAAAGGTTCCGCTCACAAACACACAATGACACCCTTTGGCATCATTGCCCGATGCTAGATGCCACTGTGTAGCACCCAAAGAGTGAAAAAAAGCATCATGGAGCACTTCAAACCTCAGACAGTTCTGTTTGCAGTAAAATTTGAGATTTCTAAGGGAAAATTTTAAACATTTTAGAGGATCTATTTACTCTCCTTCAAGACCATTGTAACTCCCCAAATACTAGAGACTGAACAGTGTGCTTGTCAGGGATCTCATTGCAAAAACGTCTGATGCTTTCCTTTTAAAACCTCTTACTACTCTCATAGTCTTTTCCTTTCAAATGGACTCTAAGCTCTGTTAATTTTCAAGTCGTCAAACTTGGAATTACTTGCCAATCTTGCAACCACAGACCCCCGATCCAAGGCCTCTCCACACAGTCTGTTTATTTTTCTCCTAATGAAAAGTGTGACAAGCAAATAATTAAACTGAAAAGCAAGCATAAATTAGAGTCTCGGGCTGCAGAACGGATCGCCTTTTGAAGACTGCCGTTTAAAGACGTGCTTCGGAGCGCTCGCTCGGTCACTTAAATTATCTGGCTTAAACTGTCTGTGGTTCTTCTGTAAAATGGTTTATCCCATTCCATCAGATGGAATGTTTGATGTGCCTTGGCATAACAAATTATTTGTGTTGGGTTTATTTCAGTGAATTCCCCTTTCCCTTCTGGTTTCAAGAGTCAGCTCTGGGTTTCTGTACATTATGAAAACAAGCAGATCTGAGAGACATTATATCCACAACAAAGAGAAACGAGTGACCGGCCCAGTTACATTGTCTTTTGAACAACAAGTCAATGCAGACAGAAGTAAATGACAGTTAATTACAAATTACATTCTGGTTGGGGCCGGAGCAGGCCCCTCGCCTTGAATAATGATCGGGCCCTCGGGCGCTCACCTGCCTGCCAGCGGCCGTGCGGCGACACAGGCCGGGTGCTACACGAGTTCCAAAACAAGCTGCTAAACACAAAAGCTTATTGGATTACAGAGATTTAGGAAAAAGCATTCAGACCTCTCTCAGCAACTGCAAGATGAGGGCGGAGGGATTTCAGGAGGACCAGGGCCGCTCAGGGCAGGTTTGGGACTGCTGGCCTCAGTGTCCGGGGCGGAGGTCGGCCACCTTGTTTGCTAACGTTGAAGAATTTGTCCCATCGCAAGAAAGCCCAGCCGTGGGTGCAGTGTGACGACTAATCGAGAGAAGTAGATATCGCTGATGCTATCTTAGACTCATAATCAAAGGAATACAATAATGCACTAACATTGTGTATTTTTTTTTATCAGAAGAGGATTTTCATGACCATCAGCAGGCACTTTGATTCACTGATAATGTTTCTCTTTCAATTTAAACAGTGAATGAGTTTATTACATTTTGAAGTCAAACTTTAAGTGACAATATTTGCAAAAATAAGACCATGCTGAAAATAATTAAAGTCAGCCTTCCTGCATTGAAAAGACCCTGGCTTTTGTAATTCACTAAAGCAATTTCTATTCATTGAGTTGAGCTAAATGCTTATTGTTAAAGACAAAAGCTGCAACAGTTTGACATTGAGCTCATTATGTATGTTAGAAACACTGCGTTCCAAGGCCACACTGCATGCAACAAAGCCAGGGACGTGGTGGTGGGGGGGGGTTCCAGGGATTAAAATGCAGACCACACCATTCTCCTCAATAACTTTCCTTTTAGACCTGATTAAAACTTCAAAACAAAGCTCGCTGGAAACATCAGTAGGACGATTGTTGTTGTCGTCGTTAAGGGATGGGGCCATCAGTAAACGGGGAGGTTTAGCTCTCTCTTTCAGAAACTGCTCTGGCAGCCAGGCCCTTACTCTCAAAATTATTGAAAATTTTTAAAGAAGTAGTTAAAATACAAGCAGAAAATTGTATCTTACGGAAGCACAGTGATAAATACACCTCATTTCCTTAAATAGCATCAACAAGGCATGATAATAAAACTTCTCGTGTAATATTGGCCACTGCAGCTCTGGGAGGCGTGTCTCTGCTGCAGCTTTTGCACAACATCCATGTGCTCACACAGCACTCAACCAATAAAGCCTCCTGTTAACACAAGCCGCCAAAGGAAGTCCCCTTTCTAAGAGAGGAATAAGACGTCCTCCTGACCCTCCAAATTCACACGGCGAGAATAAGTCATTGCTACCCACCACGTTTGAGGAAAAATTTACTGTTTCTTCCATGAGCAGAAAGTTTCACGGATGAGACCGATAGTTTGCACGTGAGCTCCTGCAAGGTAAAGGTTAGATTAGGCTCTGCCGAGATAACTGTAAATGTTTTTTTCTGCTCGTTCAAAAAGAATACCTGACAGTTTTAATCACGAGACACAAGAAATGGAGCGATTGCAGGAGGCCATCCGGAATGGACGTGTGCGAGCATGTTTAAGATTCTATGAAAGCCTTAAAAAGGCTACTCTCCAAAACTTTTACTTTCATGATGAAAAATTTGAAAGCTTCGTTTTCAGAAATGTTGGTGTTTTCCATTTAAACGGGCAGAGGGTGTATTTCGAATCCGAAGGAGTGAAATTAGTGCACTTAGGGGAATAATATGGGTCTGTCCAAGTGAGGCATCTCTTCAAACCCCGTCGGAGGAGACACCTGTAAGAGCTGTTCCCCTAAAACCAGGGAGAAAAATAGCTGTCTCCTCCTCATCGAGGAGAGCCGCCCTCCTTATCAGTGGTGGAGTGACGCTGACGGTACCGATAGTGACACGGGTAATCCATCATGTCATCAGCACAGTGAGGGATGCGGCCAGCACCTCTGCCCGCCTGGGATGCGTGCCGAGAGGCAGGGGCACTTAACCCCTGCGAGCCCGGACGTAGGGCCACGCTTTACACAACCTCTGTCACGTATGAGGTGCCTGCAGAATGACAGTAAATCTATAGGGGCCCCCAATCTCCCATCGTGACAAGCGCACACCAGGCCACCTTATAACACTATTAAACTGTATCATGATGGGAATGTAAGACAAGGCCTTGATTATGTGCCTTGTTGAGCCGTTTAAGAGGTCTTCGGCAAGAGTGTGGCAGCTTGCTAGGCCGGCCAAGGTAGGGTGGCCCACACCGCTGTCCACCTGGCCAGGGGAATGCCCCAGGGTGGTGGCCGCCAGTGGAGGACTCTGGTTTCTAAACCAGCGTCCGAGTTATAGGCGACGGCTCTCAGAGCACCTGCAGTCAGTACACGTGCCGACTATTAATTTGGTATTATTATGACGTATGTAAATGTTGATCGATTTTGTAGATCAGTTTATCCATAATAGACAAATGGTGAGACACCAATGTTGGGAGATGCTCTTGGATACTATGAGCACTTTACCATGGCATCTAGAAATACCTAAATCATGTAAAGGGCAGCCATAATAACACGGGTAAACGACATTGGGCGTGTTATTTTGAACTCCTCAGATTTCAAGGGCCTGGTTGTGGTCCCATCGAAACACACAGGAAGGTGGCATTTCTCTGCTTAGTACGTAATGTATACATTTACAACATAAAATAAACACGCTTTCCTTCTACCTTTTTCTAGATTGTTTTTTTATTTTCACCTTCCTTTTTATTAAGTCAAAATAAGCTTTGTTTAGGTTAAAAAGAGAGGAAAAAAATCTAGTTGAATAGTAATATGGTTCTTTCATGTATATGCAAGAAAAAGATCTTTTCGCACCTTGATGAAATTAGCATAGATTTAAATACTAATGAGTGCCAGTGACTGGTCAAGAATACCAAGAACTACCTGCACACAGTTGTGTGTCCCGAGGAAGCAGATTTGATCCTAGAGGCCCCGGGACGTGATTGATGCCTGGTTCTATTTCACGAGGTGCAATAATGCATGGTCCCAAACAGTGTTAAGGTGGCAAGATGATACAACTCTTTGTCACAAAAAAGTTGTCCCAAAATGGGAAAATTGGGGCCGAACAAAAATTAAAATCAGTCCTGGGCGGGGTTTGGCCTCCTGTGTGTCTTGGAAGCTCCGTGGGATAGTGGAAACTTTCTTCCTCCACTCTGTTGTTTACTGTGGACCTGTTTGATGGAGGACTGGGTTAATGAATTCCCTGCACAGAGGTCTTAGCATGGAAAGTTAATTTAGAGTTTAATTGAAAGGCACACTTGAAGAGGAACTCTTTTTTCAATGTCTTGCTATCCTACGATATTGAAAATAATTATTTGTTCCGTCAGGTAAATGTTGGGTATCAATACACAATGACATCACCAGTCTCCATCTCATGTCTCAACATCTAAGTCTCAACTCCAAGGGTAACTGGTGGCTGGACCTGGACCAGCCATGAACCTACGTGGGCCTCCCGTCTCCATCCATCCATGCAGAGCATGAATGACGCCATCACCACGGTCTTCCCAGCTACGAAATTCCAGGTGACTTTTACCTCGCTCCCTCTCCAATTTGGAATTTTCATGCCCCTAGAGTAATTATCTAATTTTGTTATTTTTAAGCTTAAAAATTTAATGAATTTCAAAATGTTTGGGAATATTATAATTTCAGGAAAAGTATTTAAAACTCCACAATTGTGAGAAGAAGATAAAATTAGACCAAACTTCATAAAAAAGAAATATTTTTTGGAAAAGTGAGTAATTGACATCAAAGACTATTGTAATTATTTTCCAATTTGTTTTTCTTTAAAATTTTTAAACCATTGTCTGTGGTTTGCAATGTGTTTTCTTGTGCTTGCTTATTTTATTTCTTGAAAGCTTATACAACAGGTGCAATAAAACCACATATGCACAGGCACAGGGATTTATAAAAAAGGTAAAAGGGAATGAAATGCTTTTTTTTTCAATGGTTAAAGGCTTGAATAAATTATCAAAACATGTCTACCCCATAGAAATATGCTTCATGGAACCTTGAGTCACGCATGGTTTACATGCTCCTCAAGGGCACGAAAACATCACTTGCTTTGACCAGATTTTAGCTGGAGGTAACATCATAGATGTAGGATTGAGCACTCAGGCAAGGACCTAAAGTGCAGCTTTCTCTGGGTGTTCATTGAAAAAAAACACCCTAAGCCATCGATAGATGAGCTTGACATTACCCTAAGCAATTCCAGCCAGTCTTTGCTGGTGCTCATTAAAGAGGCGGGAGGCCGCCTTAGGGGGGGGGGGGGGGGACAGGTGGGCAACATGGTGGGTGTCAAATCAGCTCCATGCTTCCCTTCATCCTCCTACTTGGAACTTGTTGATACTTGCTGAAATGCAGCTGCAGCTTAGTAACAGTGTTGGAAGGAAGAAGTCCAGCGGGACGACAAGTGTACTCTGGAAATTTCACATTCGCTTGGAGTGGGACAGGAGGGGCAAGGCTAACGAGGAAGAGCAGGTGGTGGGCAGGCCACACCGTGCCTCACGCCAACTCACAAGAACTGGAGGAGGATTTCGAGTTAATCAGGACTCTTTCTTGACCCCTAACAAGACCTTTGACCTCTGGCCTCCCGCCTCCGCTTATCCTCCACTAGTGTTACTGTTGAGGCGTTTATTTAGGAAAAAGGAACTGGAAGTTCTCCTTCTGATCATGGAAGTGAGGAAATGCTGCAAGTCTGCCTACAGACCTCGCTTGCACAAGCCTGAGGGTTGTTGACAGTCCCACTTCCAACGAGGCTGCGTGCCTGTCCTTCCAAGGCTGGGACAGCCTTCCCAGAGGACACAGGTATCTAGTTATGACCAATGTAGGGAGTAAGGGAGATTGATACCTTTAAAATCAACTGCAGAGTCAACTTCAGGATCAACTACAACCTCAATGTTAGCATTCTCCATTTTAAAAGGGGAGATACATAAAACTGGAGATAAATGTAAGCACGTACAGAAGGACTGTCAATGAGTGTGAGAATTCACTTTCAGAATGAGGCTACCTTAGAACTAGTCTTTCACGGAAGAGTCTACACTATTCTACCTAAAAGTGAAGACAAAATCGAGCTAAGATATCATAACTGGGTCTACTTGACAACAAAATATAGTTTTAAGAAATCTTAGGTCATAACCAACACTTCTTATTTCTCATAAAAAACAAACAAACATGTCTTCTAGTCTATATGTTATCGTGTCGTAAAATCAAGCTGAAATATTCAAAATGTCAAATCAAGCCCCTTTTTAAGCAAGCAAACCATTCCAGAGGGCAGAAGATTCTGGGGGAGCGCCTGTGGCTCATGGCAGGCAGCAGCAGGTCTGAAACGTGTGCGTGTTGGCTCGAGATTTTAGCGACAGAGTCTTAAGAATACACCCCAAAGCCCTAACATCGTCTTTCATGACAATCTTCCAGACAGACATCTATTTTCCTTTTAATGCTCTACTTAACGTCAGTGCCATGCGCCTGCTCGTGTGACGCCCACAGACTTCTCTCTTCATTTGTGTCCTCCCTCCAGTCCTTACATACATATCGCTGGCTGAGCCCCATCCCTGAGGGCCGCAGGAGCAAAGTGTGAAACTCTTCACTGTGGAACGTGAAATGCATGGTGTTGGTGGTTTCTGAGGCCTAAAGGTCACAACGAAAATGCTCAAAAACAGCCAAGTGGGGACCTGTGGAAGAGAAAGATTTTTGTTTGGTTTGACAAACACTGTCTTTGTTTTGAAAACCAAGTTTAACATCTAAAAATATGTGTATATCCACCTAAATGTTCCATACGAGACTCTTTCCAAACAAGATGAGTAAAATTTCTTTAAAAAGGCGGAACTCTGACCATAGGCATGTGTGACTGTAGCTGAGTGAGGCTCCTTGGTTTGGTACAAAAAGTGGTTGGAGTATCAATTTTTTCTCAAAGTTGAGCTTCTCAAAGGTTTTGTTAAGAATGGCTGAAGTGTCAGCCTCAGAGAGTGGGCAGCAGGGCTGGGAAGTCAGAGCAGACCCCGCCTTTGGAAGCTGATGGAATTCTGCCCCAAAGGGGTAACTGTCTTGTCTGGTTGTTTCAGGCACACCCTAAAGCGGGAGGTACCAGGTCCTGGGGCAGTGCTTCTTGCAGTTCACTCAGCACGCAATCCGCTCTCTGTCATGCTCACCATGTCCAGGTGTATGGAATTGACCTAAGATGTCTGTGTACAGGCCTAAAGCCAGTTGGCAAACTTTTTCTGTAAATGGCCCAAGAGTAAATCTTTTCAGCTTCCAGGACCCCATGGTGTCCCTCACCTGAGACTCAACCCAGCCTCTACAGTGTGACAGTGTCCATAAACAATACCTAAGCCAGTGAGTATGGCCGTGTTCCAGGGAAGCGTCATTTACAAAAACAGATGGGAGGCCACCTTTGGCTCCCAGGTCACAGTTTGCCGAGCCCTGGACCTCAGCTGAAAACTCACCCTCCAGGGCTGCCCCAGCATCTCACTTCCCCATCTCTAACCCCAACACTTACTCTGAGCTTCTCCTTTCACAGTTAGCTCTTTATTTTGATCTCCAACCTAGTCTGTTTCAGATTAGCCCTGAGCTAACATCTGCCACCAGTCCTCCTCTTTTTGCTGAGGAAAATTGGCCCTGAGCTAACATATGTGCCCATCTTCCTGTGTTTTATATGTGGGACGCCTGCCACAGCACGGCTTGATATGTGGTGCATAGGTCCACGCCCAGGATCTGAACTGGCGAATCCCGGGCCTCCAAAGTGGAGCGGATGAACTCAACCACTGCGCCATCAGGCTGGCATCTCAAGCTGCCTTTTCTAGGTCCCATTTCCTATGCCCCTCTGCCCTCCGTCTGGCTGTGACTTGTGTACACGTGTTCCACGGGGTGAGTCCAGTGCAGGCTATGTGTGGTGTTCACTGACCGGCAAGTGTAAGAGCTGGGGGCAGTTCTCAGGACCACAAGAGTCCTGGCCAAAGATTGGTGTAAATAGTTCTGGCATTTCCGGCATTTTTGCTGTTGTTGTTTAGAGAGCTATTTTCACATTAAGGTGAAGCACACAATTGTTTCAACGAGGAACTGACTCATCATTCAAAAAGCGGTTCTTCACAGGGGCACGTTGAAGTGATAAAAATCAATGACAGGGATAGTAAATTGCCTGGAAGGGTTCAAAACAGATTCAAGATAAAGGATGAAGTCAAGACAGCATCTAATGCTTTTCCCAAACACTCCAGCCTCCTGTAGTTGTCGCTGATCTAATGGCCCGCCACTTAATTTCCAGAGCCCAGTGCCAATCTTTTGTCACCTCTGTTGCCCCATATCAAACTTTCAGGAAACAAGACCCAAGAAAGCAGATAATCAATAATGAGATCAGGAGATGTTATCGGAGAGGAGCAGGGCTGCCTGCTTTGTTTGTGGAGGTTGTTTTGCCAGGCTGCTTGTCAGGACGCGGCGGTGATGTGCACAGCATGACTGAGTGTGCAGAGATAACACTGAGAGGAGAGGTGCGGGGAGCAGGCTCAGACGCTCCAGGGGTAAGGCAGCTGGGAGGCCACCGGGCCCTCCAAGTGCCCCCAGTGCCACCAGGGGTCACGTCCCTAAGATGGTGTATTCCTTAGGTGTCCTCCGTAGGACACTGCATTGGGAGTATCTGATGCTGTGGCAACTTGGGATGCTAATGGGGGAGAGCGTGGGGCTCTTGAGGTGAACTGACTCACACCTCCTTATGAGGTGGGCCCTGTAGGCACCCACTCTTCCTCCATGTGCTGATGGGCACACACTCCTCCTCAATAGGATGTAGGCACCCTCCTCCATGTGACAATAAACACACACAGCTCCTCTGTAGCTATGGGCATCCACTCCTCCTCCAACATCAATTCTATACCCACACCTCCTCTACAAGACACTGGACACACATACTTCTTTTATATAATAGCAGGTGTGCCCACGCCTCTCATATATGACGTTAGGCATCAGTTCCTCTGATATAAGATATCAGACATGCCCATATCTCTTCTGTAAACATTAGGTGCCTACTGTTCTAAGTAGCACTGGGTGCACTCACACCTCTGAGTGATAGCTGGTACACCCACCCTCCATGACATGAAACACGCACACCTTTGTTATGTGACATTAGTCACCTGGTCCTCCTGTCTGCGATCTGGGATGAACACCCCCTTTTGTATGATCGTGCACTCACCCATAACTCCTCTCTAAGAAAACGGGCACACAGCCTCTTCTGTATAATAATGGGTGCACCCATGCTGCCTCGGTTCTCTGCCAGGCACATGTGCACACAGTGTGGCCTTTCATAGGAGGCGGTTAGATGAGATTCTGAAGCATTGCCTCGATTCTTTGTCTAAAATACTGCACTAAAAAAAGCGATTGAAGAACATAGGTGCCACCGATGGCTTTAGGAAACACTAAATAAAACTGTCCTGTTACGACCACGATCAATCTCTCGATTGGAATACACTTCATTCTCCTGGAAACAGTAGTAGAGATCACACAAAATAAGTGCTCATGGAACTTGAAGTCATTCTGCAAATACATTCTTTTTGTTAAAAATACTGTTGTACCCCATTACTCGTCTGTGCTTTTTAAATTAACATTTCTAACAAATGAGAGCAGTCTTAGCTCGCCGCTGACATTACCCGTGTGCAATAGCAATAAACTAACATTTGAGAGACAATATTTCATTTTGCAAATCACGATGAATTTTGACTCTTGGAGGTTTTATTCCTGTTTGGGGAATAAATTCCTATTCCTGTTTTAATCGTGGATGACGCAGGTGAAGGATGATCTGAAGTGAGTGAATTCCTTTTTTAACAGGCATGCGTCTCGCGCGGCAAGGCGTTCTCTGTCCACTTCTTCCCGGGGGGCTCCAGTTGGGCAGGTGGGTTTTCTGCTTCTGTGATGGCGAAATTGCCATTTCTTCTAAGCACTAGGATGAGGAGACGATGATTTAAAGGCTGTTTTCAGGGTCGGGGGCAGTCCAAGCATCTAGGGCAAGGGGAGGGTGGGGAGAGACATGGGTGTGGGGCAGCTTGACCCTGGGGCCAGGGTGGCATGAAGACTTCCTCCTCCAGGTCTGCCATTCCCAGGCTGTCTCAGTACAATTTCCAGCCAGGGAAGCCTCAGTTTATCCCGACGCCATCGAACGGCTCTTTTTGAGGAGTGTGTGGTGATTCTAAGGCTGATGCAAAGAAGCGTGTGTGCCTCGGGGAGGGCCCTGCGGCCTCTGCTCAGGACACTCCTTAAGGCTGGCCCAAAGGAGATGGGATCCCGGAATTAATGAGATTCCTCTCCAAAAAAACACTAATCTGGGTTAAAACTAAAAGAACGCTGATAAGGATATCACAGCTCCCACTGAGAACAGAGAGGGGCCTGGCTCAGATCAATTGTGCATATTGGGAGGGAGCCTTTCATGGCGGTTAAAAAAAGTCTGAGAAAATGGATGTTGGAGACAAGACCTCTCAGATGAGGAGCGGCTGAAATAGAATAAAACATACCATTTTCACTTTTTTATAACGTTCCAGGTGCAAATCAACTAATGGTAGCAGAAGTTTAACATCACCTTAAAAGAGTGTGATTGACCCACTGAGAAGGTACACAGCGAACACTGATTAGCGCTGTTTCCCCTCCGGCAAGTACCTGGCTCTTACGCATGTGCGCGGGAACATTTTGTTTTATTACCTTGTGAGATAAGTGGGGAAAAAAGCCTTCCATACCTGGGGAATTCAAATATTCAGCTCTGTCATACCAGGGCCTGCGCTCAGTTTCACGCCGGGCGCATAATTATAACAGTGTTTAAAAGGGAGCCCAGAAGAAAGATGGGTTCAAGTGCAAATTAATTTCAGATTATCACAACAAAAGCCATCGTATCTCTACAAGCTTGCCAGCAAAACACTTTGCAAAGGTCCCCAGGTCCCTCCCCTCCCCAATTTACAACAAAGACCTTTCAGCTCAAATTAAGCTGATGATCTCAAACAGCATTCGGCCTGCCTTTTTTGGTTGTGACTACTTGCACAGTTGGATGTGGCGAACCTGCAAAGGAGACCAAAAGGAGGGGGACAGGGCCCGAGGGGAGGGGGGCTGGAGACAGGGTAGCGGGGAAAGGTCAGGGCTCCGTATCCATCAAGTGACAAAACAAACAGGCCGGGCCTGACGGGGCCTGCACGTCGTCAGATTGTCTTATTCGGCAGAGACAAGCGGAGAGAGCTGATGGTGCTGAAAGAGGCCTGGGTTTATCTGGACTTCTCATCCAGGCAGCCTCTGCAGTCAATGAGCACGGCTCGCCTCCTCCACCACCGGGCTATCAGCACAGCTTTTATAGAAATCCAACATCTTACTCCATCCTGTGGGAACCTGCGGGAAGGAGGGAATCGGGGCTGAGAACATTCAGGTCAAGCCTCATTACTTCCTCATTACCTTTGCAGAAGTGGAGGGAGAGGCTTTTCATCTGGGGAGCCAGGCTCGGATGTCGCTGTGGCTTCTGTCTGGTTACTGCACAGCCGACCGTGGCGCGCGGCCGCCATGGGACTCCAGTGTTCCTCCCGGTCCTCGCCAGCGATGATCCACTCATTAAGGGTTTTAAGGCAAATTACCGTCGCTTATCATTATGTCAGGTGGCGGGGTGGGCTCCCTGCTCCCCCCACTGATGGGGGCAGATGAAGGAAACCCATTCAGAGTTCGTTCCATAATTTGGTATTAATTGCCTTTGCCCACTTTTATATGGATCTACCCTGGAGGCAAATGCATTTGCTTCAAACACAAATGCAGACTTGAGAGGGAGCAGATCGCCTGCCCTGGTCTGTCTCCCCTTGGCCTGATCTAAGATCCCTCCAGCCTGTACTCTGGAGCTGCTGTAAGTTCATTTGATGAAAAATCAACTAATGACAAGGGACAGGGCTCCTCAGCTCCCCACTTTGGTCTTTTTTTTTTTTTTTTGAGAAAGATTAGCCCTGAGCTAACTGCTGCCAATCCTCCTCTTTTTGCTGAGGAAGACTGGCCCTGAGCTAACATCCATGCCCATCTTCCTCTACTTTACATGTGAGATGCCTACCACAGCGTGGCTTGCCAAGCGGTGCCATGTCTGCACCCGGGATCTGAACCAGCAAACCCCAGGCCGTCGAAGCAGAAAGTGAAAATTTAACCACTGTGCCACCGGGCCGACCTCGGTCTTTTTCTTTCTTCCTGACTTTAGTGTCTTCTGGCAGAATTACTTCCCTGTGGCCTCCAGTAGTGTCTCGGTAGTAGGTGTCGTGGGCCTCATGGTGTGCCCAGGCCCAACCTCGCCCCCCTGCAGAAACCAGGGCTTCTCGGGTTGTTAGGATGCAACCCGGTCATGGGATGGGGCCCGACAACATCAGACGCAGAAGCAGCTTCTAACCCAGGCTCCTGGGGGCAGAGGACCTAAGACAGGGCCTGAGAACTAGCTGTACTGCTCAGAGGATGGCCCGGGAGAGGAGAGGTCCATTGTGTCCCCTCCTGGAACAGCTTGGTGACATTTAAACTCGGAAAGGGCTGCAGGACCGTTATTGCCGCCCATACCTTCTCCAGTCCTGCCTCCACCCAAGCTTTCCCAGAACTTGGCCTCCGACTCTCCCTCCCTCATCTTCCCTTTTTAAAGTGAATGATTTTACAGTGAATGCTCTAAGTGTGGTGACTATATTGCACAGTGTCTGACCAGGAGATGCTGTTTCCCCAGGCGCGTCTCCCCCACCTGCCCCTTCCTCCCTGTCCTTCTCTGATGGCCTCTTGATCCAGTACTTTTTTCCCCTTGTCCTAAACTTCTGGATCCTTCTCCTTGTTTTCCTCTTGCTGTTCCAGATGGAAAGGGAGGCGGTGGAGGGCAGGAGGAAAGGAGAAAGTATCCCTTCCCCAGCAGTGCCCAGGAGTAGGCGATGGGCCAGGGGTTGACCAGCACTTCCAGGATAGCTGCACAGCGTGAAACACACAGACGACTCCAAGGGGCGAGGTGGGAATGGGTGTCAGGGAGGAGGTGCCGGTGTTAGAGGAGGGGCTGGGGCTGCAGACTATGCCAGGCTGTGCAAGGGCTTGGCCAATGTGCCGACGTGGGGAGGGCAAGGATGTCCAGAGTTGTGTGGACACGTTTTCACAGAGGGAGCTAAGTGGTTTGGATTGTGTTCTGTGGTCAGAGCGCTCCACCTAGACCAGTTCCCCTTTCTCCTTTTCCCTGCGCAAGCCTGACATCTGGGCCTGGGGTTGGGCTGAGGGAAAGAGAATACTTGGCCCTGGGTATGGTGCAGCTGTTGGTGAGGACCCATGGTGGGGATAATGGAAATGAAAATGCCTTTTAAGTGAAAAGGAGCAAACGAGTATAAATTGGCATTGTTAGGGCTCGGGAAGGGCCTGGAAGGCACATTCCTAATCCTAGAGGAGACGACTGCTCTCATTCCAGAGGCCTGGGCTTCTCGGGGTTCACATTTGAGTGAGCAGATAAAGGAAGTCTGGGTCCCTGCAGTTGGAAGTGCCTTGTGACTCTGAAGCACCCTTTTCTACACTGGAAGGCCACGTGGCCTGTCTCCGCCTCTGCTGGAGGAGTGATGGGGTGTGTACCATCAAGGGACCTGGGGGCTTATTCTCTGGGGAGAAGGGGAGGGAGGAAGCAGAGTGACTCAGGGGGCCTGGGGTCCTCGGGCCTTACACCCCCTTGTGTCTGTTGGCCGGCAGCCTCCTCTCTGTAGGGTCTGGCCCCCAGCACAGAGCTCGGCCCTGCAGGAGCCTCTGCCTGCACCCCGGGAGTCAGGATGGGGCTGACAAGCCCTGTGAGGGTCTTCACATGCCTTAGTTCAGTCCTAAGGAATTCTTCACTGAGGACCACAATTAGCCTTCCCACGCAACAACGTTTTTGGGGGCAGAGGCACAATGAGGAGGGGATGGGTAGCCAAAAGGCCAGAAGCCCCTTCCTCAGTGGCAGCCCCAGGCCCTCATGGAGAGGCATCCACAGCCCGCTCCCTGGTCTCCTGTTCACACCCTCTGCCTGGCCCCAGGCCTCCCGGCCTGTGCCTTTCTAACAGTCCCCAGACTACTCAGGGACCCAGGGGGAGGCACTGGGGGACAGCCCTGCCTGGTCCTCCCTGGCTGGGCATTCACTGGCCGTGGCTCACAGGAAAGGGTTGCCCTCAGCTGGGGCCAGTACCCAAGATCCTGACCACCTAGAGCAAGGTGGTCCAGCCCAGCCTCCACCAGCCTGGGCACAGGACAGCAGGCTGAGCAAGTGTGCTGGGCGGCCTGGGGTGGGCCAGCGTGTCTCCTGGCCATGGGGCTCCTGCCATGGCAGCCGTGCAGCTCCCTGGTAGCCAATCATGGCCCTTCCGCAGAACAAGTCCACGTGGGGTCTGGGGGCCAGGGTGAGACCCCAGACCTTCTTCCTCGCGGGACCAGGGAGAACCTGGCTCAAACCATGGTTCCTCCAGCAGGCAGGAAGGAAGGTAAAGTGTGAGTGAGATCACCTGGCAGCAGCCCAGAACCCACGTGGGCCTGCACAGCTTGGGGGCCAGCAGGAGGATGGCAGCCCGAGCTGAAGCCGCTACCTTAGAGGACAGCCACGTGCAGTTTTATCCGTCTGTTACTTCTTCTGAAGTAGCTTCAGGGTTGACCTCTATCCACAGGTCCTAGCGGGGACCTTCCTGGAGCACCCGGGGACACCCCAGTCCTGCTCAGCTCAGCCCCTTAAGCTCTCACCTGGAAGCGGGCTTAGGGCCCTGCCCGCGGAGGGGACACTGGGCAAAGCCTGTCATGTGAGTGGATTCCTCTCATGGCCCAGGGGCGCATCTCCCAAGCTCTGCCAACCCACTCACGGCCCCGCTCCTCACAGAGCTGACGGCTAGGGCCTTGTCCAGGGAGTGAGTCTCCAGCTTGGCCTTCCCCAAACAGAAAATGTGTAAAATGTTTCATTTCAAAATCATATTTTTAGGACAACTGTTTTTGGAGAAATATGTGTATTCACATATGCAGAAGCCTTCTAAGTGGTATGTGCGGCCCAATAGGTCAAGTGAGGTCTCAGATCACAGGAGGACACAGGCTGCAAAGCCCAAGTACCACTCACGGCGTCGCGTCCTTGTCACCCAGACCCTCTTCCAGTCAGAAGTGTCCCTCGAGGGAGCCGGCAGGGGCCCTGGTTCCTCCTCCTTGTCTGCTCATCTGGCACAGGCTGAGGCGTCGGGTTCCTGAGTCTCCAGGGGCCGGAGTTTAAGGAAGGCCCTGACAGTCCCTGTGAGCAGGGCTGACCCCTGAATCTTCAGGAGAAGAGGGAATTGTTTGTTGACCTTGAAACAAGGCAAGGAGTGGATTGCTCAGGCCTGAGGCAGGAGGCAGGGGCTCTGCGGGGGCTCTGCCGGGGCTCATGGCCTTCCTGAAGGGACAGGCGTCAGCAGGGACCCAGGACCACGTCAGGCTGGGGTCTGAGGGAAGGAGTTTGGGGGGAGAGAGGGAAGAACAGCATCTTTGCATCCAGATAGCGTGGGCTCAGAATCTTCTCTTAGTAAATTTAAAGACGATATCAACAGCCGTAGGCATCAATATCATCTTAATAAAGATACTCAGAAGAAAGCAATCCTTTTCACAAATTAATGCTGGGGCTGTCTCAGCCATAGCTGGGTAAAAACTGGGGTATATTTTGGGACCATGAGCTTAATGTGGAGAAAACCACCCATCAGGTGCGATCAGGAGAGTTACAGAAGCAGAGGTCCAGACTACAGGAGCAGCCAATGTCAGCTATTCATCCATCATTTGACACGTGTTTGTGGAGCGTCACGGAGCGGGGCCCGGGAGAGCTGGAGAGACCCGGAGGCTGGGCCCCTGGGGGTGGAAACTTGGTTCTTTGGAAGTACTGGTTCCCTGCTGTCCCCACCGGCTCACAGCCTTGTAGTCTGTCCTGAGTTCAAACTTTTATAAAAATTAGCAAAAATTGCCCCCCCCAAAACAATCCAACGGGAGGTGGGCGACCTGTAGGCAGGCTCAGTGTCTGAGGATGGGGCTCTGTCCCAGCTCCTTCTTTCATCCAATCTGGGTCACCCCTTCAGTCGCTTGGCTGCCCCTACTCAGCTTTGCCTGGGGACCAGCCCCCAACGGGCTCAGCTCTGCCCAGGGACCAGCCCCCA